>NW_019214222.1:148725-311314 GCF_002532875.2 Varroa jacobsoni
CCCGGGAAGAGGCATAGGAGACCCACGAAGCCTCCCACGCGACTTCCGGTCGACCGCTCGTCCTTTGCGTCCTGTTGCTTTATTGCAGGAGCCGTTGACGAGCTGACAAAGACCTGAGACCATTCTATGAGCCTCCCTGAATTGCAGTCGTTTCAGGGGTGGTTCACTGCCTCAAGAATAGGTAAAGGAATCCTTTGATGATATTCTGGGGTCCGCGATATCTAAACGACTAGCTTGGTCTGGACCGTATGGGCCGGACTGGCGCGAAATACAACGTTGTACTGGAAATGCCAGATCACCCAGCTGGCTTTGCGTTACCTTCAAACATTTCTACATGTTCTGTGTAGATTTCTACGGATTGTGTATATACATATATACTGGAGCCATGCACCTTATATGCAAGATGCTACAGTGTATGTGTATTGGCGAGTATAGCGCCCTGTGCGGTTCGTGTGAAGTTGTCGTATTCACTGGGATGAGATTCAGGTATGCTTTCGGGTAGACAGTCGTTGTCGGGCTGAGCTGGGTAGTCGCAACGAACCCGGATCCTCGCTCTGTCTTCAGACTTAGTTTCGCACTTTTTATACTGCTCTATAGATACAGCTTCGACTTAACAGCAACTAACAATCCCAAATCGAAGAACTCGGAAGTGGATGACGTTGTGCCTCGATTAGGCCGAGGTGCGAAGTTCGACCCGGTTGACTATACCGCAGTAGAAATCGATTGCTGATTCCCGACGATTGACGGGCAAGCTGCTGAAAGAAGGTTGTGGGTGGGAGATTAATTTTTGTATTTGGGCCCGTGCCAGACAGCAGAAAGGAATGACCGGTTCCTTTCTTTTATCCCTTGCCGACTATCTCAGATTGAGCGACATCAGTACCATTATGGTACCAAGAACACCTACCGCTGTGATAGCTACCTTAGTCGAGTCGCGCATCCGAGGATGACTCGTATTTGATACCTCTTCTGACGAACAAGAACTTTATCGCGAGGATCGACTTGTTACCTTCAAGATAGCGTTGTCAATGCTGGAGAAAACCAAATCGCGTACTTTTTTTTTTATACAGACGTAAGCTTTTTTGCAACCACACTTTGTAGCTAACGTTTGTATGCTTACGTTGCAAACTTTTATCGGTATACTTTATCGATGATACCAAGTGGAATCCAGAACGTACATCGTAAATTGCACCATTTTGCACAATAGCTGTGTAGCCATTATCGTTCCGGTTGATTACGGTAAAAGAAAAAGTGCTCTTATGAAAACATATATTGAATATTGTTATTATCTCGTTTTTAATAGCACTATAGAACTATCCGTTCACTTAAATCTCGCTACAGGCTAACAGAGAGGAACCTACATTTAGCCTAGCTTTGGTTAAGAAGAGCAGTAGACAAATTTGAAGTACCCGCACTTGTGAACCAAAATAAAACTTGTATATCTGTCTAATTCTGGCCGACGGCTCGTGACTAGGAGGGAGCCGTCTGTACACACCTAAAAGGTCGACATATTCATGTCGTGGTAATGCCAGCAGTAAAAGACGAGCAGTGAAAAGATGATTAAACAGAAGCGCAGGCGGAGCCAGTGAGGCCGTTCGTTCAAATGGTCATGGGGACAACGCCCTGTCGCTTATTGACCATCAATAAGAGACTTCGAACAGTTTGTGGCAAGGATTCGCTTGTCGTTATAGGCCGAAGGCTCGTGAAAGCAACGTCCGTTAGGCTAATGCTACCTCAGTATTAATAGAGAGTATTATCTTTGTAGCTCGGTTACCTCACTTGTGTCCACGAATGCCGTCAGCTGGGCATCGGAACGGTCCCGTTTTTGGTATATAGTTAATCACAGTTTATGTGTATGTTTCTAAGTAAAATTACGGTGTTTTGATTAGCATTATAGTATTAAGAGAAAAGCCTCTCTTCTTATTTACAAATACAATATTAGAAAATGTGCGGACTCGGTGTGTCGCCACACCGGGGACACAAGCACCGGAAGTTGAGAAGCGTTTCATATAGGTAAAATGATAAAAAAAAAAAAAAAAACGTAAAGCTAGCATACATTTGGTTTGAAGCCTAGGTGCCATTTGAAGTTAGGCGAATCGGACAATGCATTACAGCTGCGCGAACGGGTGAAGTTTTCTGGAAGGAAGACTGCTAATAAACTATTAAAAAACATCAATAAACCCCTCGTATGGACGGATCTTTAAGGCTTTGCTAACAATAGAAAACACAACTGGATTGTTTCGTTAACCGAAACAGATCTAGCAGTTATTTCTGCACTAGTAGCTAGCCTTTATATCAAATGAGCTCTTAAAAACAAATCACCACCGATGATCGAACATGCAGCTGCGGTAAGATTATTCAAATATGACACCCAATAACTTAATTTACTCGAACGGGAGTATATATTAAACTTATTACAAAACCATATATTATTTACTTAAAACGACTTGTATGAATTGAAATGGTATCGTCAGGATGAAGTGTTTCTAACGTAGCAATCAGTCGAACGGCTGAGGTACGGTAATACTTTTTATTTACCACAGTTATTTAACGAGGCTTTGTTGAAACAGAAATAAGATAACTAAATTGTAAATGAACGTATCAACTACGTTCTCGATGTGTGAAGTTCAATACCGAAGAGAGCGCTATTGCTGTTCTATTCACCTCATCTTGTCACCAAGTAGCTAGAGCCGCTTTCCGTATCAACTTATATAAAATGCACGAGTCCAGATAAGTTGAGTATGCAGAAAAGTTACCATTTCGTGCGAACGTTTCGTTCTCACGACAAAACCTCATCGTAGAAATGAGTTATCTACTAGAGTCACCGACACAACAAAAACTATTTGTCAATGTACTATTAACTACCATTCTCCTTGATGCCTAACTCATCAGAGGCACTCAAGGCTCCAGGTAGAACTTTCCCTCGAAAGCACGAAAGCTTGTGGTTTCACGGAAAACTCGACTAGTCTTCAGGTGTATGGCCAGCTTAGCCACAAAGACAGCGTCGTGTGGCTTAGAACAGCCTAACTTTTCTGTAGTTTAATAACAGTTCTGGGAAGTGGGATGGGATGTAATTAGCTTCTGGAGCTGCTTAAATGTCGCCGATAGATAAAATTGAGCGAAAATTGACCAGAATGAAGTTTTTTTTCCCAGCTCGAGGTTCAGTGTTTCTAAGTATAAACATGTAGCGAAGAAATCGGCAGTGATAGAAATACCCTAAACAATTCTTTTTAGTGTGATAAAACGGATTTTTCTCTGAGATTGAAGTATAAACTCAAATCTTTATTTTGTAAGATTCAAACTACGTTTTAGTTCGTCTTCGCTCGGTATTTTTTGGCCAGCTTAAGGAGGTCTAGATCACTGTGACAAATACCTAATCGTGGAGACATTTATTTTCCACTTACAATTAAAACTTGAATTATTCTGACATGTTTCCGAAACAGTTAATGAGAAGTAAAAAAAACTACATCACGGGCTTCGCAGCATGCGTTATTGTTAGTCCTCTGCAAAAATAAAAATTTTGTTCATTTTTAACGGAGACCTATGCTCGTCCTGGCAAGGAATCAACGTATGCACAATGCATTTTTTCGTATATAATTGAGTAGGTTATATTTTAAGGCTTTCTTGTCAAAATGCCACAATTTGCTATCGTTAATTAATTTTAAGGCAATATATATTATCATCTACCCGCATAGTCAGCTAAAACGGAGCGTTTACATTAACAGACTGTCGCGGTACGTCAAGATCATGCTGCAGTCCTCTTCGTACTTCGAGTTTTATGTTCAGTGGTGCCGTTACGCATTTCAGCTGGTTCTCAGCACGAAACGAAGCGTGGCTATGGCTGAGCTTCGAACCTAGGACATAGTGTCCCTGATATCGGCTCTAGCTAGGGAGCTATCGAGCGCGATAAAGGGGTATTACGCGTAACACAGAGTGGCAGAACACTAGGCAGAAAGAAAAAATCATAAATGTGTATCGCAGTGAGCGGGCACAAACAGAGGGCCGACCAGTACTGCTTTACTATCGAACTATTTATTGCCTGGCAAGAAGTTTGACTAATGTTTATCGTTCGTCCTCAATGCAGTTCATGATTGCGGGGTGCAGTGTACGGAACTTCTTTGGTAAACTTCTTACAATCGCGATAGGAGTTCCGCAAGTTTCTCGACTCCACGAAACACTACAATCACGCAAAGTTCACCGTAGCAAACATGCTAATTTTGTAGCTTAATCCACGGCTGTAGCAGCAACAATTGGGACTTTTTCGTTAGCCTAGCCGTTTGGGCCTTAAAGAATTAGTTGATAACTGTCTAGATATATTTTTTCGTTAGTAAATGAACAGAGTATTTACCCAAGCCTGGATGTTTCTCCCAAGTGAGAGCTAGCGTTTTTACCGCCTCTGATATGCCGTAATGATTACTGCCGACTTTTTTGATGACGCACGTGGCGCGGTTTGTAACAATACCAGAGTTAACCCAAAAGCCTCCAAGTCACTCAGCGTTACTTCGAAATCGAGCTCCGTTGGTTCTTACCATCGCAAGTGCGGCAATTTCAAACCTCTGTCTATAAGCCTCTATCTATACCTCTATCTAAAGATTGTTTTTACATCAGGTGATCTAACTCTCAATGCTAAACAGTCACCCTTTGGCCCTGAATATGCACAGCTAATAAATGCTGTCTTGAAGATACCGATTTCAACGAATTTGAGCATGTCGGTTATTAACAATGTTTCAGTCTTCTCCACGTATGGGCAAGGGGCTCAATTATGAGATATTAGTGTGTGCACGTACTAAATAACGTATTATAGGCAGAAGGCAGCCGTTATGCTACATGAAAAAATCATACTGTCCTTCACAACAATTAGTAGAAAGGGCTCAAACGGAGCACACAGGTTAGCTCGCCTTATATCGCCAAAAACGACTTCTTAAAACATATCTCCAAGGTCTATCAAGGAAATGTCAGAGCCTGAAATTTAGACCTCATGCAATGGGTCTGGATCGTTTTCTCATGGATTCAAACTCTTTTTTATTACTACGCTCCGGAAGAAACTTTTCAACAAGCAGTGATATGATATTAAATACGAGTGCGTTGTAAACATCATGTTCATGGCACGGGTATATGTATCGTAAATAGAAGCCGGGTGACAAAGAAAATGATTTCTATTTGAATAGAAATCTGAGGCCAGCCAATTTGTACAGAAACTACAGCTTTCAGCCAACGGCTGTAGGCCTTGCGATAAAATCAATTGCGATCTAGAGTGCTTTCAACTGTTTCAGTAAATTTCTTAGCTTCCCACTGCCTTTTTCTACCATTTTCCTCTATCTATTCATTTGCCGAAAAATCAGATGGATTTATCGGCATACAAATAAGCCGTATAGCATCAATCCACTTGTACACCCATGTTTTTTAATTGGCTTGGGCTTGAAACTATGATGTTTTGTTGTACGCAGCTATGATTCAACTGAGCGAGGTGTGGACTTTAGGTTCAGAGACAGAAAAAACCTGTCCTGTTTTTAGGCTCTGGATAGGTTACTATGTTGCCAGAAGCATATCAGAACCAATGTTGTAATTCAACAAGATTACTTTGCTTCGGCCATTGTTTGTTTATGCGTATTTTTTTTTTTGTTTATTTCTTAATGTTGGGTTGATGACGCGAGCTGAATTGCAGTCTGCATTCATTGCTAGCCTCGATATTATGAACGTGTACTATGATTCGGTCTTGGATTTAAGCAAATACATTAAATTAGGGTGGCTGGATCACTCCCGTAGAAATAAACTAGTACGCTTCTAAAGCCTGTATCGAAATTATAAGTGCCTCCGATCTGACGACATAGCTCACCTTATCTGTATTCGAAAAAACGTGTTCGAAACGTCGACGGCAAAAGATATTACAAAAAATTCAATTTTAATACGTATAAACATCTACAAAATAATGTATGGTCTATTACGCTGATTATTAAGATACTGTGTTCTGTCGACTTCACGGGATTTTATAATTATATATATTTATATTCAAATGTGTGTTCCAATGTACGTGTCTATATGGGCTTAAAAATAATCATGTACCTATGCGATAGCCGCTTGCAAAACTCCAAGCGCACCTCTCAGCCATACCAACATTTTCGAGAAGGGTACAAAGCCATTAGTGTATCTAGGCTTTAATATTGAAAAGTTGCCGCGCTTAAAAAGCTCTTTTTCCCCTTTTCCGCTGCTTTTTGCTTGCTTCCGACGTACAGCTTGAAAGCGTTCTTCCTGCTTTAGCGGCATGCTCTAATGATGTTGTATTGCGAGTGCAATTCAAATCGATGGAAAAAAAGCATATATATATGTACACTATAGATATCTTGGAGGCCACAACGCCGCCTGGAAACGCAGTCCAAGATATTTTCCCTGTTGTACGAACACGATGCTATCGTGAAAAAGATTGCCCAAGAATGGTTTGTTCAACTTAAGAACGGTACGTGGCAAATAAAGTATGCCCCCACTCTGGCCGACCGTCTGAGTTTGATGGCAGCCATCTGAAGTCACGTTTGGCGGAGGACGGCCGACAAACAGCCGCAAATCAGCCGAAAGGGTGTGCTGCAGCTACACTACCATCTTTAACCATTTTCAGTCATTTGGATTTGCCCAGAAACCTGGAACTCGCTTACCTCATAAACTTTCTCAAATCAACAAAGGATTATGGCTTAACGCGTGTCACGCGGCTACGACGACGGAAATTTTGCACAGATCCTTCACCAGTTATGAGAAGTATTATCTATATGCCAATGAACCGGGGATCAGAATGGGTAGCTCCAGGAAAAAGCCCAAAGTCCAACCAGATTTTCATCCAAATAAACTTATGTTTAGCGTTTGGTGGGATTTCGAAAGCCTGCTTCACTGAGAACTACTTCCTATGAATCGGCTCGTTTATTTCACCCGGTTACATCAAGTCGGCCAAATTATTTAGGAGAAAAGCCCTGACAAACGAGATCAACTTATCCTGTTCTATGACAATACAAATATCGTCAAAGCCATCCTTCTGGACTTCGAACAAGATGTTTTATTGTTCCGTTCGCATGCGCCGACGAAATTGCATTTATTGTTTCCTGGACTATCACCTTTGTGGCCATGCCTTCGATACGGGTCAATAATTCAGAACGTGCTTGATCGGGATAAAGCCTGCTACCCTTTCATTTTGTGAAAACATAGGAGAAAGTCACAGACTGAGAACTCGTAATCAGCTGGATGGGCACGGAGCGTGCTTCCCGTAAGCAGTGTCAATCACTGTTTTCCATATTAAGTGCTCTATTGGATTTTGAGAGTGGTCACGAATGAATTTTTTGCAACAGTATCTCTACAACGCTTCCTTAAGGTTTTGGTCGGAAGAGTTTGTTTCGTACCTCACCTATACACAGGCGTCGCTATAAATAAGGCAAAAATCCTATTTTCCTAATGTGACCGTTCGGAGACGAGTTCTACCACAGACTGTTCAAAAGTAAGGTGATATTCCATCGGGTGCAAAACTGTTTTTAGATAAAACTCGCCGAAATTGTTGTACGATACTTGCCTCTGTGACCACCATTAGGAGACGACGTCATCGTTCAGTCGCGACAAGAGTTTTAACCAAGAAAACGAGCAGGAGACCGGAGACCAAGTTGCCTGCATTGAGGCTCCTTTTACAACTTTCTCAGCAGGAGCAAGAATCCCCATCTTTCCCTTGCCCTTGAAATGTTAATTTGGGGCATCAACAAAAAGATTCTATGTTCTAGGTTTGGATGCTTACATGAAAAATATCTTTTTCATGGAGGAAGGCCTGTCATTATCGGATTCGTGCAATTGTTGGGCCACTATTAAACGACACAGTTGCTTCAATATAGAAATTTAGAAAAACATTTATATATTTAGTTTATTGTGCTGCTCTATCTAGGAATCAACAGGAACAACTATGCATAGAGGCTATGTGTATTAAATAAAAAATCAGCGTCTGACTAACGACATATTGGAAAAATCAAATTAATGCCAGTTTGCCTAAGACAGGTTCATTGGTCAAATGGAACAGAGCCTAAACCGTTACTGAAATAAATCAGGCCGCGAGGGTTCACTGCAGAAATTGTTGCGCTTTGAAGTTAATTTCTATTGTCTGAACTGACCCGGTACCCACCCAGTGCGATGTGTGTCTATTTGAAATCAAGCAGAAAAATGTATCGCTTATCACTATTACATATTTCTGAAAGGAGTAGATATAGCTTGATTACATATATTAATCTGAGGGCTGCTCGTTTCAAATAGATGACTAATACGCATTGCCGCCCCACGGAGGCATTCGTAGTTCAGTGCTCGTTTCTGATACCGTATTACAACCACGCTTGATAGAGAGCTTGGCTTGCGATTAAACTAGCGTTATAGTAACTTTTGCTAAAACTTCAACTTATTCTAATGTAGGTACTGCTTCAAAGGGACACGGACAACAAAACGGCTTAAATGAAAGCTCATAAAGACCTACGCAACAAACTTAGTTATATTGTTGATAGATGAACAAGCGAACGCTTTTCGGTAACCAGATAGCCAAATGTCGACCTATGAGCGTAGACAATGGTCACTGTTTCACAGGATGCGTCTAGTTCGGTTTACGTGGTTTCCATAAAGCATACCCTTTACCAGCTAGAACCGATGAAAAGCATCGAAGGCTTTGTGTGATTCAATGTCATCTACGGCGACCTGTTAAATTGTAGTAATTCTGAACGGACACTAGAGACACCTGACCTTGTAACCGACACACAATACGACAGACTATGGTTTTTCCTTTAGATACCCTGACAATCAGGCCACTCTGGCGGCATTATTCTGGGGGCGCCAGAACGCACTGCTCGAATCAACATGGAGGTAATCGACCAACAAACGGATTAACGCATAGCTTACCCTCAGTGGATCGTGCCGCGACAAGAACTTAATAATAACAGTGAATACAGGATGGACTTCCGTTCCGGTAGTCGTCAAACAAGAGTTGACATCAGTAACAAGGTTGTTATTAAACTCCTTTTGGGCAACGGTGTTCTGTGTCGTCCATGTTTCTACTGAGGGAAAAAACCACAAGAATTGCGTGTACTACGATGTACGTTGAATGACGAAATACCGTTTTTTACGCGGTTTGACCCTGCAAACTACGCTGGCATCTCGGAGATCTTGATCTAACTGCGTCAATCCATAAATGCAACTACACTAATAAACATCTGGAAAAATGGAAGCTCATCATTATATATCTCAGCAGAATGGGGACAGCTAACCGTTGCGTAATAGGTTCTTGATCATAACCTTCCTTTAAGTAGAAAAAGGCTATGTTTATTGTTTGTTGCTTTTCCTATATATATATATATATATATATATATATATATTTGATTGTAATTAGGAAAATCTTCGTTATTTCTTACGACCGGGCTTGTGCTAATTGCCTCGACCACCGGGTGACATTTCGTCAGACGGCTAACTCCCACCACAAGACGAAGTATATCTATGCCCGGATTCGAATCTAGCCCACGTTATACGCTAGGACTTTAGTTAGCATGCAAATTCCGCGACAAACAGAATATGCTTGAGAGGCTAGCTATCTTGTGTGAAAATAAACAAACGCTTTTACATTTATGATACTCATATGTGGCGTAGAGCGACAGACTGAGCAGTGCTGCTGTGCAAAATGTTCACTCCGGATGTAGGTGACGTGTACTTTCAGTACGCTCGAGTTAGGCTGAACTCTCAACTCAACAACAAATGTGGTCACGGTAATTTAGGCTGACCCCATCACGTAATAATAGCATTGGAGCCCTATGCAGTGGGCCTTTACACCTGGATAGACCGTCTCGGTTATCCGTTCTATTATAGTTCTCTGCGACTATGGGTATTTCTTCCTGTGATATTCGTCGTTCCCTCTTGAAGCAGTTCAAGTGCTGAGGAAACGTTGCGGTAGATTTGTTGCGGATGACCATAAATAACGCTGTAGCAATGATCGGACGAGTAGAGACGGCGGAGGGGGTGTTGTTAACAAATGAGTGTCGGCTCTCGTGCTACGAACACCGGCCTGAAGGGGACCTAGCGATTCATCTAGGCGCTTCTCTGTTTCGTACTCAATGCTGTTTTAGCTACATTCTAAATACTAGTTTGTACCGACGGGTACCGTGTAGATCTAGCTTGCTAGTTGTATACCATGTCATTTGGGAAAAGTGCACAACTGGCAGGGACGGGGGAAATTCACTTCTCACGTATAGCAAACACAAACACAGGCTAAGCAAGCTCCTGCAAGATCTTGAGTCTCATGGAGAGAAGCGAAATAGGTTATATCTAGCATTGTGTACAACTAGTTAGTATATAATAATAGGTAATAATAATAGGATTGATTGAAAAATTTAATCGTTGACATTAAATCTATGTGCGATTGCCTTAGCTATCCTTCCATGGTGTGTTAGCGGAGTCCTGCTGTCGATGAGGCTGCACCCCTCTTGCCCTACAATGTCAAGTAGTGATTGATGTCGATTTCACACACGGTCCTGCTAGTCCTGTCGTACACGATCTGGCTGCTGATGTCGTTTTTAGGCCATCGTTTTCGGCAATTGCGAAGTATCGTATAGAAATATGAAATGAAAAAAGTCCTGTTAGCACCTTTCAAGTTATCAACATCGGTCTCTAATAAAGTCCGCGTTGCAGAAAAGCAACGAATCTCACGAACGGTTTGCGTATTTCTAGCTAAAATTTCTTCATATGAGCACCGTTGATATTAATCGAATGCATTGTTATCTAATCATAGAGTGGCTATAGGCAAATAGCTACAGATTTTATTAAAATGTTCTATAGTGTATTTCAACACGCTCTTCTCTGTTTTGTTACATGTCGGACCGTTTGTGAATTGCTGCTATGATAAATTTTCTACCGGAGTTGTCCTTAAACTTATGTATGTGATTACTCTTTCCACCCACGTAGCCCTTGAACCTCTTCAAGCGGGCATTCATGCTAGAATATTGAAATTATCGATAATGTGGCACCCGTACCTGTGTGGCCTATGATACAAGATTTTTTGCTATATCAAGTCCTGCTAGGCACATACTTCCAGTAAGGTCTGTCCTTGCGCAGTTCATCCGCTGACGCACACAGTCTATCTATAGAGCGTTAATGATCGTCGTTGTCACCGCGTTCATCTATTAGAAGCACGCGTTTTTGATGTCCTAATCTATTGAGATATCGATGTGTGTGCGTAATAGCGTTGTCTCTTTGGAAGCAGTCGCACCCTTTTCAGATCGTCAGTACGCTCCAATCAACAACTCGATCGGTATCGTCACATCAGAACTAGCGTCAGTCACACTGTCGCTGTTCAGCAGCTTCGTATTGCTTCTCTAGTTAATAGTTCGCCTAGTCTGTAGTCCAATAGTTTATCAATACTCGCTAGCGGTATAAAAAGCAGCGGCCGCAGATCGAATAGGCAACAACAGCACGCGATTGCCTAAAAACAGGTCGGCCAGTATCCGGTCAACCCCTGCCTCGTGAACGCTATATTGGATGTCGCGTGTAATATACCCTAGCGATGAATTTCTGCCTTTCATTGATGTCTATCCTTGGTTCGTTCTTAATCCATTGCCGATCTACATATACATATTCGTATATATATATATATGTTCGTAGACCATGTACATGCCTAGACGCTTATGCACAGATGATCTGTAAGCCTGTGCCGCAACTGTTACGAGATCAGTTGTGACCATTGCGTAGGCTGCATCATGGCCTAGCATAAGGGGTACTTACGGCAGACGATAGTTTCATTTTTAGCCTTGTTTTTACTCCTTTGTGTTGTGATAGTGTAGCAACAGGCAGGCAGAAATCCATGACATTCGGAAACAATGGATGTACAAGACCTCAATGGGAGAGGGGTAGGTTAGAGCTTCCGGGTGATATGGATCGAGGTCTTCGTTGCTAGTAATCTGACCAAAATTAACAATAGCCTAGCCGTCGATTCACCTCGATATTATAAACGAGTATGCACATACTCTGCATTGCACCTTCGACGACACGATCATCAGAGACGAAGTTGCGATAGCCTTAGGTTATCTCATAGACTAGTTATGAAAGTTCAACTTAATGTTTAAAAACATATGCTAGTAAAAAAACCTGTAATAAACATTGTCGTTACTTAAAGATACGCTTAAGCAAGTAGTAAATCGGAAGCCTATTCGTACTATTATAGGGGTCGAAATATCCAGGTGTCTGTCAGGCCAACGACGGATCTTGTTCCCCTTAAAAGTGTACAGCTATTAATCTGCTGAGCCTCTTTTCAAACAGCTATGATCGAAAAAATGGGCCGTATCCCGTACCTCAGGCCAGTACCTGTAATTAATACTTGAGGTAAGAAAATAACCTTGTCAAGAAATTTTCGGAATAGAAATCAGAGTGGAGAGAGCGTTTATACATCAGGAACGTATCGAATATTGCGATTACAATTTCTGTCTGGTTAGCCCCATAGCACTCCATTCATCTTCGGATTACAGAACACTTACTTCACTGTATCCGAATATTGGAATAGTAAATCCTAAAGTGGTATATACACGTTCGTACGCTTCGTAACAAGGTAGAACGAGGACTAGCTGCGAGCCTCAACAATTCGACCTTTTTTTTAAATCTAGACATTAGGTACACAAAAAACAGTTATATGACTATAGCTGTAGTATTGTCAATGAAATAGTTACATAGATGGCTGTGATACCTATAGCACACAGTTGTGCTTAAAAAATATCTTTCATAAGATTATGTTCTTATAAGTTTTAATAAATTTCTGCGACTCATAAAAACACTTTCTCATATTGTATTTACTGCCTACTGATTATACTGTATCAATTGTGGATACAAATGAAGGTTTGTAACAAGTACGGCGCTTCAACGCTACAGCTGTCTGAAATTTTAACGATAATGGCGGGAAGTTGTATATCCAAATTTGTAAGGGCTCTAACGTGCCGCGACTAATGTGCCTACTGGTGAGCCTGACACCGTGGCGTATAGAAAACGTCTACGGGGATCCCCGTCGTGATCTGGTGAGCACATAAAACCAGTGATTTTTGGCCTGCCTGCTAGGTTCTGCCGTTTAGAACCGAGGCCAGATTCACAACTGAAATAATAATGGGCTTTACAAAAACAATACGGACGGAGAAACGTTTTGCAATATAATTAGCTTTGTTTCAAATACCAGAAAACAATAACGTTTTACATTCATTCGAAATGGCTTATTATGAATAAAATCCCAAAAAATATGCGTCCCTCCCATTTCGAGCCCACCCAGATTGGGTTCGAAAGTCAACGAAATTTGTACTAGCGCGTTAGATTGTGCTGCCACCTGTTGCATTCATTTCTCTCTCTTGCTCTCTGTAAGTTGCATAATAGTCTCAAAAAAAAAGTACGACAAGGCGAGACACGCCGGCAGCCACTCCCAGCCCACCCATCTCAAATATTCGAGGGGTGGACTCGTAAAAATCCAGCGTCGCTCACTCCACTCAAGAACTGCGCGGCTGCGAGGCCTTGTGGCTTCTGACTTAGCGAGCCGTAAGAGCGCCCTATGGGAAGGGAGCGAAAGGAGATGCTTAACTCTAATAGTGAACAATAGATCTCCTCGGAAACATGGTATCTGCTCGGCTTGAATTGCGTCATTAAGGCAGACGTTCGTTCAGCGGCACCGACAGTTTCCAATGGAGCGTCCCTCCAGAAACTTTTTCTCTCAAATGCGAAATGTGTAACGTACGTCGTCTTTGCGTACGTTACCACTCGTTTATTTACATCTTAAACGTGCACAGTGGATTAAATCCACTGCAATATCTTTCAACTGCAGCACGAACAAATGCAGAAATCCTCGTTCTCTCTCTGCACCGTACGCACATTTCTATTACAAATTTTTCACTATTTCATAGATTATTAGCACATAGCCACACAGTTTATAGAGCAGTTCAAAGCTTAAAAAATCATAACACACGAAAAAACGTCACTGCTAAAGTTCGACCAATAACTATTATAGCACATAAAACACCGAAATATGGCTAAGTTTGGGCCTGCAGCGTTGGACAAAATCCCTAGCCTACTATTGGAGAGCCTACTGTTACAGTTGGAGCTACTGTTGTTGTTGCTGCTACTGCTCAATGTCAAGATGAGGGGACCACCAAGACTAGATGGTTGTCCCCATAGCAGGATAGCGATTTTGAGGGAAGCTCAAACAGAAGTGCCCTCTCGCTTCAGGGGCGGGCTCTAGATTGGTCTGGTCCCTCCCTCCCGCTGGCCACAATCTCCACCTTTCGCCGCTACCCAGTTCGCCCAGCAGACGATCGGACGAGGAAAGACGGGAAGAGTGAGCGCACAAGCAATGAAAAACAAAGCAAAGAAAACCCATAAGAGGCGGAGGAGGTCGACGAGGAAGAGGAGAGAAGAAAACGCTGTCTTCCCGCACCGCTCTATCCCCGCCACCCTGACGGGACACAACAACGAGCAGCAGCAGCAGCAGCAGCCGGGGGCAGTACCGGGCGCAAAAAAATTGGGCACTTTTTTCCTATAGTGTTTGATTTGCTCTGAAGCAGTTCACACATCACCTACGTCTGATCGTTTGGGTTTGTGTTAGACAGCTGCATCTTAGCTGTACTACATCGGAGACGCTACATTACAGGAGCATTGTAATAATTCTCTTGCACGGAAAAGTCCGCCATTAAAGCAGACAAAGTACTTCTACAGCAAGTCGCAAGATAATCCATTATTAGGTGAAGTACCCACAGCTGATTAGCAGTCATCAAAAGTTCGCTCGATAGACGGACTTCGTCAAGGCACTGAGTGAAGTAGTGGACTGATGATTGTCGACTGACGATTGCCGCAGGAATTGGAAACGAACGTGGACAATGTAAACGTTTGATTCGAAGGAAAGTATCCGTAGTAGTATCTCAAGCTACTGTGAATACGTGTGTGAAATACTGCCCCAAGCAAGATACGTGTCGCATTGGCCTTGGTGTGGGTGTTTTCCAGTGAGGTTTACATACGAACAGTACAAACTGAATAGAGTACAAAAAGTACCTCGTTACCTAAGCGCAATACGTTTTAGTCAGGGTGCATATCTGTCAAGTGCTTTTCCTTTAAGGTACAGAAAAGGACCTAGAGCACTGGGGGAGCACGAACAGATTTATCGAAAAATCGAACGTAAACATGACGGTTACCTCAGCAAAAAAAATAGGTAAGTACCTATATTAGGAATTCACCATTTAATATTTAGGTTATCCAATTTCATTGCAAATTTGTAATGGTGAAAACTAATATTTTTGTAATCTCTTTGAACATGTAGCATCAATGCTCAAGCTTGTCTTTTTTATATATGCCTTTTTTGCTATATGTTGGTTGTAGATTGATGTATGTGCAGGCCAATCGGTCTTCGGCTAGGTCCACACGTAGACTCGTGCCTTGATTCAGAGGGGGTCTTTCTACAAATATTAAGAAGTTGAACAAACTGTCCAGCTGGACACAGAGTAAATAGTTTGTATAACAGAGTGAAAATTAATGCTTTATAAAAAGGCAAAATCCATTATGAATATACTACGTACGTACTATAATAGCAGATTTCAGTTCTCAAAAGGAATTGGGTCTCAGAACAGGACAAACTTACCAATCTCAATTTTGTGAAGACTAAACGTAACGAGGATAAACTTTGTAGTTCGGAAGCGATCGACAGGTTTACATAAAAGAAATTTCCAACCAAATCAGTCGTCCATAGTTTTGCCGTATTCATGTTTCGATTGTATTGTCAGCATGATAAACGACAAATTTCAAAAGCAGGTAAGACATCGGCGATTGCGACATACCAGGGTAAATTTGCAAAACAAAACGCGTAACAACGGGTCTCAACTTTTCGCCTCTAAAATTAAGTGACACGCAGACAGACTACTCACATGGGTGATCTAAACTTGATATACTTCCGACAAGTTAGAGGTAATGAGAGTGCTAATTGAAACAAAAACTGTTAACCGCAATATTAGTAGCTGAGCTATATTGGCGGCAATATTAAAGGTTTCATACAGAAAACACACTCGAAAGGCTTTTTTTTTTTATTTGACAATCCTGTACTTCATGATGTCCTAGGTGACCATGAAACGACCCAAACATATTAGAAAAGTCTGAAAATAGCTGACAGGCAGTACCTTTCTTATACATCGCTATTATGGCCGTTGCTCAGTTAACAAGGAACCACTAACACCGCGAACGTTTGTTAGTTTAAGGTCTAATATATTTGCAAGTATAGTAATCAACGTATCCAGTCACTTGTTTATAGTAGTCCAGGACTCATCTGTCCTACATTCATCTCGTGAGCGAGAGATCGTTCGGCAATAACAAATAAAAGCTATTAAAGGTATTAAAATGTTGAAAATTACCTTATATCTTCACCTATTATCTTACCGAAAACTAGGAAAGTCATGTTCGTATGCTAAAACAAGGCTTCGCCGCCAACGTGCTTTAATGGAAATTTCGTGTCGCTAATACCAGACGCTGAGTCTAGTCTTTTTGTATTTATTTCCAAATGAAAACGTAGCAATCACAGTGGTTTATAGTGTACATCTATAAAGGCAATATAAGGTTCTGGCACATTCAGAACTGCTTCAAGTACTGTTTCTTACACGACGACTGTCTATGAAGAGAGTCACCTTTACAGACCAGTTCCTCACACCTTTAGATCCAGACAATTTGTGAACAAGTTTACCTAAGTTTTCGTATGTTGCTTTGGCACGCGGCGTCCTTTGTATACAAACGCAATCGTTGATTTATATTAGTTCGTGGAGACAAATTCTTCATATATATACATATATATGTATATATATATACATATATATGTATATATATATACATATAGGAGCATTCTATGCTTCAGTATGATTAAACATGTGCTCAAAATGCAGATTCCAGTTAAAAAATATAGTTTCAACTAAGAGAGTTATTTTACTATGAACGATCACAAACGAAGCCTAGACCTTAACCTTAATTACTTTACCTATTCCTAATGCATACACTCTAAAGTATTCATACGTTATTTGAAATGGGAAATTACATAACAATTCCAGTTTGGAAAAGCTGGGAGTCATTTTGCCTATGTTTTTCCCTGTGCAGAGGAATTATATATATATATAGTAAAATTCAAAGGAAGATATTTGAGGGCACTGTCTGGCTCCATGGTTACTATAAATTGGTTTAGTCCCACATCATAGAGCCTACCAGTATCATCTGCATATGTCTGTGAAGTACAGAGCCTTGCTTCAGGTACAAGCGTGAACTACCCCGTTAGTAGGAGAATGACGCATAGTTCTACCCGCCGTGTAGTCTAGTCTGACCTGCATCCTGAAGGGTTGGTTAAGTTAGGTTAGGTTAACGGAATTGCGAGGGACCACGCGACCCATGATCAATCTAACAGGAGGCCCAGTTGGTCGTTCTGAGGACATCGATGACGCTGAAGCTGCCTGGTGAAGTAGCCTCCCTGGCTGAGGAAACGGCCATGTATGAGATAGCATCAGTCAGGCAAACAGACAGACTGGAGAGGAGAAGGGTTAGGTTCGTATGTTGGAAAGGCTGGAGACATATAGTGAAGTGCTACTTCACAGTTTCTCCGAGGTCACTTTTGATTGCGTTCGTCCATTCAGCTGGATCTGCGAATACGCACCTAATACAAAACAATACATTTTCGCGCTGGCTACAATGACTAAGTGCGTCTTGACACAAAACACGATCTTAGGACAGCCCATGCGATATATAAAGTGAGTTATTTGCATCTACTACGTATTTTAATTGAAATGATAGTATGCCAGGGACACATTTAGTCTCTGATAATGCGCATAAGAGTATATCTTCTCAGATTATCGTACTGCCTGTTAGCGGTACATATAAAGTAATACATAAAACAAAATGTAAATATTTTCATCTATTTCGCTGACATGTTTACCATAAACCTTGGCCAGGGGCTCCTATAGGATAGATCTACTAACACCGACTGAATAGCAAGTGAATCTTCCGCAGCTCATATATACAGCATATAAATAGCAAGTTAACTTGCAATAGATAGATGGGTAAATCCTTAAATAGGCATATACTTTGGTTCATTTGGTCGGCAGTCGAATATATTTACAGCTGTATATGTAGAACTTTACATACATAATATATAGCAAATTAGAATTTTGGTGTAAATATAAACTTGAACGAAATGCCATACTTAATTTTGATACAGTGGTTATTGGGTGACAACATCATGTAGATATTGTAGATTTATGTGCTGCAAATAATTTAATACCGACTGTCGCCTTTATATGCTGAAAAAATGTCCTTAATAGTTGGCGGATATTATGGCCCGAACGACTCATCCTATAGGCTCCAGGCTTAAACAGGCCGTAATCAGCACTATACAGCATAACAGAGTTACATTCAAATCCGCGAGCACACGTATTCCTTTGATTGAGTCAACATCAAGCACGACTTTTTTTTTACAAATCCCACAGCAAAAACGTACCATTCTAGTAGATCGTATGTACACGCAGCTGTCAACTATCGACAAGTATTCTCTCGAGTTTTGTTGATACTAAATAAAAACATTCTCAAAAAAAAAAGGCAGTGGAAGAACTGACAGAAGCAGATAGAATAATTAACTTCTAAGACATAGTCGGCAGATAGGATAATTATATTTAGTTTGATTTATTTTTCGTGCAGAAAAATTTAGCCCCTAAACTGGAATATTCCAGGACGATACGGCTAGACACGCTGCATAAGACAAGCTATCCAACGTGTTAATTAATTAACATAATGCACACAATCACAATTTAACTGTGTAAAAGTTGCTGTTTAAAGATGTCAACCGCGTTGGGTCTGGCTGATGCAAACATTATAGCTACTGTTGGCTGGCTACAGCCAACTGCCCCCCGTGGCAAGCTGGGTGCGCTGTTTATGAAAATGATATGTCGGTGGGCTTTAGTTTGCAGCATCCGAGAAGAGCAGGGAGTATAGCGTTCGGCTGGAACGAAAGGGAGGAACCCGCTAGAGTCCTCCAAAGGGGACTTCGCTACCCCCCATCGTCAACGAACCGCTGCTACTGCTGCCGCTACGTCTGAGTCGTTGGATCTGCTATGCTCTATGATTCAGAGGAGATACGGAGGCCACTATATGCTAAATCAGTTTACTTTGCCAGTGAAAATATTGGCGACCGTTATTAACAGTAATTTCGGCTTGCTACGCTTTTTTCTGTTCGAGGACGAACGTAAATTGCATAGAAAGGCCGCATCACTCCATGAAGCATGCAGGTACGAACCGACGGTGAAGGCCTTTTAAACCATACCTAGTTTTATTAAGGATAATAAAGACAAGTGTTTTATTATATGTATTTCAAAGCTGTCAGATTTGAAATGCAGACGACATGTACCTGAATACCTTCCGCGGTCTCACTCATAAGCCACTTGAACTGGTTTTGTCGGTAGACTAGCCACTTCTTCTCGAACATAAAGGGCCTTAATTTCACCTTGCATTTGTTACATTCGACTTCTTTGGCTTTCAACTGCTTTGTGAAATCATGCATCCCTATTTTAATTGAAAGGCGACACACACACTATTCAGTACTGATGAGCCTATTGATGCCATTTCTATGGCAGCACAAATGTTTCTATTTATCCCAAGGGTGTGCGACTCATCACTAAAAATGTTGATTAAATCACATTTAATTTCGAAGGAAATGAAGGGCCTATTCTCGGTAGGTGGCTTGTCCTTTAGTCTCTTCGATTCGGTCAATACAAAGTATTGCAAGCGAACGCGTCATTCTCGACGCGCTCTTCGTCACGAGTTGGCCTTTTTAGATTACAGGACTGGATACCGATTATGCTTTAATTTTACAATTTTTTTTTAGTAGATGTAATATCTAAACAGTAATCTTTATAAGATTAGGCTTCATGTAGCTATACCTTGACTCTTATGCTTTGATTTCCATGAAAATATCTCTATATCGATAGGGATACTGAAGGGTCACATTAGGCTTCTTTACTTTGGCCGAAGATAAGGTCTACTAGTAATAAGTAGTTTCCACTTTGAGACCTGACCATCTGTATGGTCGTAGATAGAGCCGAACTTCTTGTCACAGACAGAAAATGTATGAAGGACTGGGGGTGCCTTGCTTTTATGAAAATACCCCATAGTTATTTTTTGCTATATTTGAGTGGCCGATAGCGACTTGAAATTGGCCGCGGGTGACTTAAATTTTACAGAGTTTGTCATAAAACTAACAAGACAATCAATTTTTTTGAGTGCTGCGCACAATTCAAACATGGAACTATTTGCTGAATTTATTCAAAATTATTGAAGTATTGCATGTAATTTTATTCCAGTCTTCTGTTACGCATATAATATCTTCACAAAACATTTCCCTCTGTCTCTATCAAAATATCTTGCACAAAGCAAAGCGTCCGTTACTGGGCTTAAAAAGTGGGCCAGTTCAAGCATGTTGATTTGGACAACCTCGTGCGTTCAGGATCGGAAGTTGAACTAGAAGTCGCTTTGTTGCTTTATTCACTAATACGCCGTTGGTCATTTGTACTTGGCCAAGATAAGTTCAAAAGAAGCATGGCTACCATCTGGCAGCTGTTATAATCTACATTTCATGCAGATTATTCTACAACGATCGTGTTTTCTGTTCTATACATATTCAAGATATTGAAAATCACAGTAGATTAAATGCAGATAGACAAAATATATTAAGCAACGTAGTAACAAGCAATTGCCGGTATTATGTCCAAAGTCGTAAAAATTAAGACCTTAGAGGATAAATCAATCTGTGTGCGTATTAGGCTATCGCAAATGAATCTGGTGGACTTTGAAATTTAATGACTATTCAATTACGTACTGGTAGACAAAATTTGATGAGTAAAAACAGTTTGGGTTTACCCCAAGAGAACTAAGTTTCAAAAAAAAGATTTTCCACTCTCGAAGGTCAACGCTTTATAGTCAAGCTTTTTATCCCTTGGCGACCAGAACATTGTGGAGATTCATCGAAGATTGAGTAAGACATTAGGCAAAAAGGCCTTATGGAAAAGCACAATGGTGAATGGGTCGATTGTTCCAACAAAATGGATGGAGGTGTTGAAGGCCAAGGAAAAAGTGATTAGGTATTCGAACCCCAAAGGACAAGAACACATTGTCAAGATAGGTACCTGTCCACAAACTATTAGAACGGAATAAGTGCGTACAAAAAAAAAAAGAATATCCTTTTAGGGCATATTAAAAATCATCATTATAGCCCGGCTAGTTATAGAGTACTTCATTTCGAAGTCCACCATTTGTTGCCTAGTCTAACATTCTAACATTCTGAAAAAACAAACGATAGAAACCTCCTTACTGCAATATAGAAAAGCTAGCTATGTAGTTTCGAATTGTCGCTCTAAACCGGAAGCACATGCGTAAAGGTGTTCGGTTGTTACAATAGCCTTACTTGTGAGTTTACAAATACCCGTGTTTTATTATTTGATATCCTTTGTAATGTATTAACTGGGAAAGGTGGAGCACCCTATTTCCAAATTGTACATATCGCAGTACAAATATGCTCAAAGTCCTGGTACTATAGTGAGTATTCTGCGGGCAATTTCACACGAATATTTCTGCATACAGCCTCAGGAGTCTAGAAATTCGTTCCGTCTACGGTACGTCAAACGGTAAAATCTAGGTATGGTTATTAAAGACGCAACGAAATGGCAAAAAAACAACACGCTTCCGGTAGCCTCTGAACAGTAAAACTTGAGCAACTAAAGTTGGCGATCGGAACCTGTCGAAAAAACATAACCCCTATGATGAAGCTTATTAGATTTTTGGCTTATTACAAATAAGATTAACATTAACGATGATAGGTATTTACGTCTTCGTATCAAAAAGCTCTTCAGAGAGTCCATACGTGTGGCTATGGTAAGACGTCCTAATGGCTGGTTAATGCAAATTTCTATTTAAAATCTGGAGTAGCGTATACATGTCGGAGACTGCACCTCGTTATGCGTGACCGCTTTGTCACGCCAAGCAACCGACTTCACAAAACCTCCCAAAGTTGTTGTTCTGGAAATATGATATTTCTGTTAACTTGCTTATTACGCCCGACTTCAAACAGCGGTCTCCCGTCGCATCTGCAACGATTTTTGTTGTTGAGTTTGGCTAAGCATAGTCGACAGATAAATACAGTGCTGACCCCTAGCAGAACCCCAACAAACGACCGCAAGTGACCGCTGAGCAATGTTCAGCTTGCTCGCCAGAGGGAGCCACTAGACCTGACTGTATGAAGTCGAATACTGTAACCGTTGATTGAAGCACGGATGGACGAAAACTCCATTGAACGTGGAAACACTCTGGTCAAGGGCTACCATCATAACCTGTACTTACCATTTCTTTATTTCTCACCAGATTGTTTTGCAGTCATCGATATAATAAAAACCAAATTTCTTTCTCATATGGTATGATTCACATGCTGTAGTTATTCGAACTTTTGTTTTTCTGGAGGTGTTATTTTATGTTCTTAGGCCCAAAAGTTATGTTCAGTTTATATTGACTTCAAAAATATTTGTAAAACTTATGATAGCGCCTTCTGGAACTAAACATCGATCTCTGCAGCAGTATTTCGAAGCATATTCCAGCGTTAATGCCTAGACTAATGTATTTTTCAGTAGACAGGTCAAACTAAAAAAAATTGTGCAGGTATTAAATAAAGTGGCTTCGGAACCTTGGGGTAAATTGTGTTACGAAGAATTTCGTCGTTTTTTTGATATCATTTAGCTGCGAAATGCGTAAAGTGGTACACTCTGGATACCCACTAAATAAGAAAGAGCCGATTTATCTTGCGAATTGTGACCTGTCGAAAAAATGTGTTAGCATGCAAAATCCCAACACGTTTTGCGTCGGATAAACAGACACAGAGTTTCAGTAGTGCGCTAGACGGACGCGCTTATTCCGCCTTACATCTCTTTTGTCCTTGATGAATGTAACTAGTGCAATTCGTTTGCCTAGGCCAACAGAAATAATAGGTCGAGTACCTATTATGATTTATACAGTCGCACTTACTTAGCTTCATTTAACCCTTCTGCTATCCTGATACATTGGCCAAGGAGCTTAGCTAACTCAACATTTGTTTCGTTCATGCGATGTTGATCTATCTTCGCAACGTAATTACGGTTTTCTTCCGTGCTGCCTAATTGACGTTGTTTTCAAGACGTATATCGATCAGTGGATTGGCTAACGGAGGCGATTTTAAGAAATGGATGCGAACCAAGTGTTTTTTCAACCAATTTTAAAAGGCGTTGCGATAGATAGAGTCAGTTAAATTTTTTATTCTGCTTTGCGTGTTTCAGCCAGGTTCAGAATCTTCTTTATTTTTCTAATAACTAATTGCATATAATAAGCTAAGTCAAAATATAATGAATACCTCATAATGACTTCATAGGTTTTCGTGTATGAATTAGCTCTGCTCCTTGCGTGGAACCACAATTTAAGGATTTCTATTTTCTATTAATAAATAGGTACATATATAATCGTGAACGATAACATAAATATTTGATATGTTTTGTGTCAGTATATTGATTCTGTTCCTGAAACACGACAATCCTTTAATTTATTGCTGATTTTTCTTCATAATAAATATTCATCTATATTTTCCTGACGCTTTGTTTTTCTCTTAGAAAACTACTATGAAAAATTGATTCTTTTTTACGAAAATCAACTCGACATTTGCCTTCAACGTTCCGAGATATACTCTTTAGAAGTTCACTCACAAAGGCATTAACCCCTAATTGTTATAAAAGTAAACTGACACGACCAATAGGCTGTGCGCAATTCTGGGCTGGGACCCAGAAACCCTACATACATAAAACGCCATGTTAAATTTTCACTTTTCGACTCGAAAATTGAACGTTAGGTATAAAAGCATGTGTTGCATTGCAGTTCAGCTCTTTTCCTGGTACAGAAAAGATCCCCTTAGTCCAATTTGGACTTACCAAATTGATATTACGATCTATAGAAGAAAATAAATTTTATCATTTAAGCGCAGAACTATTTGCCGTGCACGACACAGACCTCTCCTGCGGGAAATTCTAACGGCCCATTTAAATATATATAAGCGAATCTGGCAGACTTTACAATTGACTAACTACGCACCGCTAGCAATTGGCGGATACTTGTTTTCTAGAAGCTTGTGAATAAAAATCGGCTATGTTTACTCGAAAAGAGTGAAGTCCTTTTAGTCTCACCTATTAACGTTCAGTTTCGCCTTCAAGAACTACAATGCTGCGAAAATACTTCATGGATCGGTGAAGACGTTAGACAAACAAATCTTTAGTGAAAGCGCACTACGTGAATGGTGCAGATTTTTCACGAACGTAAATAGCGGTGCTCTGGGCTAACGAAAGGATGATCAGAGGTCTGGACCCGAAGGCAAGAACACATCGCCGCAATCGAAAGGCTTTTCCTGAAAACAGGCTTTAGAGCCTAAGAGTTCTAAACGGGGACAAAACTTATATTTGACAATTATGACTATCATTGCAAAACTACAACCCAAGTACTGAAAATGCGGAAACTGAGTAAATGGAGTTCCTTTGAAGTAAACTCCAACCACATAATCTGGTTACTTTATGACATTGCCATGCTTTAATTACTTACTAGACTGAGCAACAGAATATCCAGCGTTAGCTGTAATCCGCTTACTCTCCCGACCTAAGTTCGTGCGACTGACGAGCCTTAAAAAGAGCATTCAGTGGGCAATCATATCCCACCATTGAGTTGCCTCGAAAAGCCATAAATACGGATTTTACATATGGGAACGTTAACATTAGCTATATGGTTTTCCAAAGGTGGTAAAGTTCTGGGATAAGTGTGCAGAAAGTAAAGGATAGTACTTTTAACACATACTCAAAAATTTTTGATTCAAAAAATTCTTCACTTTCAAAGGCCTCCAAATTCGTTTAGAGGGAGAGAGAGAGAGAGAGAGAGAGAGTATAGCACCTGAATAGTTGGGACTTTTCCCTTTATTCCTAGCAGTACATCTATACAAAACAAATATTTGACCAACGTTTTTCTAGATGTGCTAAAAGTGTCATTCCTAATAGCATGGTACTTATTCAATAAACCCGCCATTTACCGCTATTATAGCTTCGATTCGGGACCCAAAATTACTCATCAATTATACACTATTTCTTCCTTGACCCGCGAATTAGTTGCACTAGTAATCGTTCGCTAAGCGATAGGTAGGTATAAACTCATTCAAATCACTTATTTAGAAAAAATTGCAGCGGGATTGAATCGTTCTCTCATAGCAGATCGAAATTTTTAAAAATGCAGAGTTTTAAAAGGATAAAAAGCCTATAAGGTGAACAAAATTTTTAAAAAAGACTAACGGATGAAACTGTTATAAACAAATTGACAATCGATACTTTCCTTTCCTAAGCACCCCTTGATTTTTGCATTAAAAATTACCTTGTGTGTCATTTTAGTGAACCTTTGAACCTTTTAAATTTACAACCTATTTATTTTCTTTCGTTTTATCTTATGGTAATCTTATTGGAAAGCTGCAATGAAAACCGATAATAACGTAAACCGTCAATTTCGAGCAAAAAATGAAGTTCTTGAGCTGTTAGGCGTTCTTCCAGCGCAAATCTACTGTATAATAGCTAATTTTCTTTTCGTCATTGTTTTCACAGGCTTTCATATATAAATTGAAAATTGGTTTTCTGAGGACGATACGAAATTTACCAGGCCATTAAGGATATACTGTGTAAGCTAAACTCTAAGCCTGATCTACAGTTCATACGGCATCTAAAAGTTGTTTATATTCATCATGTAGAATTGTGATCGCAGTGTACTTATTTCTGTTGTTCCGTTCCACATTAAACGAATCCCTATTGAAAAAGGGGATTTCGATTTTGACCAACAGCGAATCCTTTTTTAGCACCTTATACCTTTAGTGGTGTACCTTGTCTTGAGAACGGTAACTCGATAGCATAAAGCTTGAGTGCCCTTTCCTTAACAAGAAATACAGAAAATGTCCAAATGAAAGTTTTCTTCGGGTCTCCGTGAAGCTCTTCATTCTGAGCCAATTCAATTTCTCCTTCGAGGATAATCAATCATTTCTTTAGGAACGCCGACAGGGAGTTCGAAGAAAAAGGGTCACTTCCTCTCCTGTAGTTCAGGAAGATGTAAAGAAGGCGTTCAAATTTTCTAGCTTGTTGTCAATCAGCAAAACAGGCCCACAGACTCCTCCTTCATTTTAGAAATTTGCAGAAGAGGTACCGACCAAGTCAAAATTTCTTCCATTAGTATATTGCGCGACTTCTCCAACGAAACGTCGAAATTCTCAGGTGATCGGCTGCGGTTTATTTTCAAGTGGTCCTGGCAGGGTGATAGGATCCAGGCCGCGTCTGACAAGTCAATTATAGTAGTTGCATTTTCAAATACAACGAAGGAGATCGATCAGAACCGCCCGTAGCTCCGAGAAATGTGACATGCCTGCTATTTGGAAAAACTGTTATCGATTACTTTGAGGATCATCTAGTAACACGTCGGCTGGAGGGTGGCAAATAGTACGTTTCATCAAAAAAAACGTTTTACTGCTGCCCAGACTGTGACCTTAATTTATATCAGGGGCTTACGGTAAATTAATAAAGAAGGGTTTCACTGTGTGTATCCTAACTTTTCACGTGCATTCTGCGGGATACATCATGAGCAGTTGCAAGTATTACAGAAGCTAGGATTATTGAATATTGGTTATGCCAAAATCCATCTTATAAGAGAGATATCCTGCATCAAACCATGCTTAACGCTAAGCAACTCTTCGCTTTTGGAGAAATCACGCTTTGACCCCGCGCTTCTCAAAATACTCGTTTTGGACCAACGATGTTAGCCTAACAGCGTCATGTACCAGTTGGGAACCGGTGATGTCGATTTTTATACAACCATAGAAAACAGAAATGATGTAAACAAACTACCAATAGCCATTGATAGGATTTTAGAATTGTCCTGACAGAATAGCATGCTGGTCGCAGTAGCAGTTCTATCGCTTCATTTTTTGGGGTTTTCCATTGCAAAAAAACGATTTTCTGGGCTCAGATGTCTGAAAGCCTTGTCAAACCATGTCAAAGCGTTGTTTGGTAGGAGACATTAAAAGATCTGAAAAAATATAATTTAAATTAATAAACGGCGTATTACAAGGATGCACTATTTTCCACGATTGTATATCCCTTAAGCCTGGTTGCCGATGGCATACACAAACAGACCTCATGATGTGTCGCTAGTTCTGTAGATTATGTGTGAGTAGAACTTCGGATCAAACCAAAAGCCTTAAAAAATCACAAATATGTTAAAATGTTCGATTCTTCCAAAAATAGCTACAAATATAATTTTCGGGTATCTATGGTAAATCTGATGTAATTAAATTTAAATTAATTAAAAATAAAGAAGTAACATAAAAATAACTTTCTCTGCTCATACTTTAGAATTAATCTAGCAAGTAAATATTTTTGTTTGTATTGTTACTGCCTTTTGAATAGGCACAGCAAGGATCATTGAATGCCGTTGAAGTGCAAGCTACGACAAACACACTTTGAGATAATAGTTAAACATTGGCTATAAATACCAAAAAACTTCATTCACGTTAAGCATGGGACTAAATACTACTGACACCTGCCGAGCCCTTTTATAATAAGATTTATTTTTAATCGACTTTCTTTAGAGCAAATCAGAGCCGGTGTTGAGATACCGTAACAGCTAGAACAAACCTAACAGGACACTGACAGACGCATCAAGAGTAGTAACGTCTGGCAATATGTGCTCTCACATCGTTTTCAGTCGAATTCACAGTTCGCGATAAATGGCAAAAAGGTTGAGTGAATCATTATCCTGAACATATAGTCTCGCACCTACGTTACTTCAGTACACCATTGGTTAATCATACCTTCTACAAGCTCCCTTAATTTCATTAACATAATGTTTAGATGTAATCAACAATCCGTTCTGAGTCTTTATTAATGGCCTACCTTTGCTTTAGGCATTACTACTGCTATTAGGGTCTGAACAAGAAGGAACGAGGTGTACATAAAGCAATTGTAATTATAGAATAAATATAAAGCGTTTGTTTGGTTCAAGACCTCTGAAGCGACGAAACATCACTGGATAATTATCACAGAAATCTTTTATGTCCACCGATGTACATCCTAAAGCCGAAACAGGAAATCTAGCGACATTCAAGGAAAAGTAAAAGTTGATACTTAATTTTTATGCCAAATGTTTCGTGTAGCATAGTGCTACGGAACAGCCATTTTTCTAGTGTATACGGTTCATTGTCACACTTATGAAATTCTTAACGAACGCCCGCCCAACAAGCGCTTCAAAACGAAAGCGAAAGGAAGAGAGTTGAAAACTGTTTCAAACCCCTTGACCCCCTTGTCCTATCGATGTGCCTCTCTGTTCAACTGTGTTCATCCTACCACCAGCCAATACCCCACTATTCTCTCTTTCTCAAGGTGGGTCGCGTGTCTGCTTCCTTCCACTTAAGCAGCAGCAGCGCCCTCTACCAGCTGACTCGGGCAGCTCCGCCAGCGACCAGGCGGACTCCGATACACTATCGCCGGTACATGTTCACTTTTCTATCCCTTGTTGTTGTTATGTTGTCATTTGAAGTTCGGAGCGCGGCCGAAAAGCACATCCAGTGCCGATAGAGGAGCAGTGAGGCTAAAAAGAAAAAGATACTATTGTCAATGATGTTTAACAGCAGTTGATTAGCGTGTGCAGAATCTCATGATGACTCTCAGCTAACTTAGCTGAATATAGAAGACACCTTCTGACACGCGGGTGAGTAAGCAACGACCGAACGGAAGGGGCCGCGCGAATCGCGGCCGCTCCTGCTTCTTCTCCTGCAACTTCTGATTCCTTTGACGAGAGAAGTTTCAGTGTGATCGTGTCCAGCTGCGTCCGTTCTTCATATCGGCCGCCTTTCATGGCCTACTGATTGATTTAGGGGGGGGGGGGTAAGAAGAAAATAGCTTGTTTGCGATAATTCTGAACAAGTTTGTTAGCGTCGATCAGAAGGAAAAGTAATCAACTAATTAAGTACCATCCTGCAGGCACTCAAAAAACCGTTTTTGTCGTCGTTGTAGACAGTCTGATTTCTTGTTACACCGTTTGGTCGTGGTGAGTGTGGTGAATGTCCGCGGACGGCGAACGGTGACTTTCGCGCATAACATTGGACGGCGACGACGACGTCGACAAAGGCAATCAGGAAGTGATGTTGTCGGTCGAACATCGTGTTACTGTTCCCTGCAGTTCTGCTAGCTCTATTCATTCCGATGGCGCTTCGATCAAAGATGAAGGTGCTACTCATGGAAGAGCTTTGATGGGCACGTCTGTTGCTGATAGCACAAGTACGTCAAAGACTGTGGTTTTAATCGAACTTTTCCCTTTGCCTCCAACTCCGCCGGGATCGCCTTTCGCACTTGAGGGCCCTCAACCAACATCTCTCTTTCGTAAGTCGCTTTTTTAGTAACTTTTTGTGTCTCATTTAAAACTGTTCTTATCCGTACAAAGATAATCTGTGTTTATTCTTAAACGTTTTCTTCATCTGCTTACCCACGGTACCTATAGTTATAGTCATGTTTAGCTAGTCTATCGCTGCTATTAGCCATCAGAAGAAGTTTAAATCACTAAGCTGCTAACATACCTAGCTCACTTACTGTTTGTGCCACAACTATCTCTAGAGAAAAAAAATATATAATAAGTTTTTCTGATTCATTTTAGCTACTTGAAATCATATTCAAAAACTTGCAGACACGTGGCCATAGTGAAGGAGCTTTGTTATAGCTCTGAAAATCGAAAATGTAGCATATTTTCGATTAAACGATACATATTTTGGACCAATGGCGTTAGCGACAATGACTTTTCAATCCCACTTTGATATCGTATGAAGATAGTTTAGTTATCTACCTGAAGAGTTTCAGCTCTTCGACATATTGCAAGACATAAAGCTTCTTAACCACAAATATAAACATTTCTGTTGCAATCCACAGTTTGGAAACAATGTAATGGAATACAGAAAAAGAGCGTACTCGATATATTTTTAGATAAAAATAGATAGTTACCCGTGGTAGTTTCACTTACGTATGCAGATCAAAGAATAAATTTATTTAGTCTAGTGTTTACTTAGTAAGTGATCGTAGCTACGTTTTATGATGACAGACGAGATCTTTAACTGAAATATATCACTGAAACATAAGTTTTTCGATCTTATCACGATTACTGCTCACGTAAAGTCCAATATAATTTCAGTCAAGATTTAATCCTTATATCAAAGTTCTAATTGTCGTATCCGTAAAGTCTCAATATCCGAATGATGCAAGAGATCTTCAGTACGGCTGAATGTCGCTACTCGCCCAAATGCAGAGGTATGAACAATCAGGTCGTTTCAACAGCTGTAAACTTTATTTTAAATAGAAATGACGTTACCGTTAACAACACTGATTTGGTCTTTGACAAATTGATTATATTGACAAATCGGGCTTTCGTAACGCCCTTGCAAACCTAGAGGTTTTTCCGGTCTTATTTTGATTTGTTAATCGTATGTCATATATAGTACTGAATGCATGATGTTTCTATAAATGACTAAGCGCTGAGCAGGAAACAGCCTTATTGAATCACCACTTTTAGCTATCTGCTACTCCTGAAATGTGAAATGTCAGCTTATTTTTTATACAAACTTATTTGATAAGTTTTTCTTAAATAGCAGTTCGGAAGTATTTTAGTTTTCCACTCTTAAGAGAAGCGACTGTTAGAAAGATGTCATCAGCTCTAGTAAACTTTCCCTCCTGTCTTGTTCAAAGTGGTTGGGTCAATGCTAATTATTGCAAGGGGCCTTCTGCAAACCCTGAATAAAGAAATTCTGCGCTTGCTCCCTTACGATGCACGCCTGCAGAGCCACAATTAATTTTCTTGCACGATGTCCACGAAGGACAAAACGGGATATTTAGGACGGATAGTTTTCAACGTGCCCAATTTGACGTTGTTAGGAAACTAACACGGTAAGGTTAGTTGGCGCTCCGTTTTCGGTCTTGTCGTATTCTGACGACATAGGGATAGAGCAGGCGGTCGGACAGGGTTTGTATCCTGGGAAATGAGGGCTTTGGAACGGTCGATTTGGCCCGAAAATGAAGCAAATTGCCCTCCGTCGCTTTTCTTTACGATGCCCGAGCCAAGTGTTGGTAGCGGTCGAGAGGCGGTGCCATTGCGCCAGCGATAGTCCGTGAGAAAAGGGGACGGAAAGAAGAAAAAGCAAAAGGCATCTCAGACGGCAATTGCGTTCAACGTCGACGAACATGGCGGAGATGAGAAGCTTTCCAAGGGTCCTGCGGCAACAAAGAAGTAGCCAAGATGCTCGAACTACTGAAGCGAATGTACAATGTTACCGAACAAATTTCCTCTGCAAAAAGAAGCTCATCCTCAACAAAGAAATTATTAAAAATAGGTATCAATTATTGTACAACAGGTGCTATTTGATAGAAGTATTAATCTTTGTACTTTGCTGTAGAAGTTGAGTATCAACAACGTCATTATCTACTTTTATTTGCTGTAACGCAGTTTCAACATCATCATCCAATTGCCTATAATTTTTTTTTTTTTTTTCGATTTGCTACAGGTCTTCTGTGCGCGAGATATAACAGTTCATGTAATTTATCCAAAAATCTTCGCCTACCGTCGATACACGGACTTGAGCATAATATGTATTGGTACTTTACTGCCAATCAGTTGCACTCACCCTTGTTTCCCTCATTCCGACAACAAAAACAGAAATTACGCAAAAATACCCACAATGTGTATATTCGCTGGAGAATTTTTAACGGGTCTTAGTTTACCGACGGGATCGGAAGCATCCTGAAAAACTTGAAAATTCAGTCAAGGTCTGCGAATCTATGAAGGTCTGCAGCTAATTAATATATGTGTGCTTCATTGATTCTTGAGCAGACAGCGTTTGTTATCTAGTTATGTAGGTCTCTATGTTTCGAGTTTTACGCCCGGTATCGCTGTTAGGCATCTCATCAGATGGTCCTTAGCACAAACCGAAGTGTGTCTGTCCCAGAATTATAACCTAGACGACAACCTGTCCCTAAGGTTAGCACACAAACATGTTACTCATCAAGCTATTACAAGGCATATATAAATATAGTTATATAGGCCTAGAATTTTTCTGTTATTCACGTGTAAAAAAGACCGTTAAGGCGAATTAGTACAAATTAATATGAATATATGAGCCTGTCTGGCGGAACTTTAAAGCAAAGGCTCCTCCTGCTTCCTCTCTTTCGCCGGCCCCCTCTTGAGCGCCCGCCACGCGTCGCCTTCAACCTCCTAAACAGCGGAAAAATAACTCACTCTCATTGGTCCATGGTCTCCGGACTCGCGCTCCTTTTTGAAATTTTAAATCGTACGGGCGGGAGCGATTCTTCTCTAAAATTTTGATTTCGAGTTAGCGCCGCGTTCCTAGGAGAACATTATGCGATCTGTAGACTGCCACTGGACAAACCACAGTAAAAATAAAATTAATAATTTATGTATACCGTTTGTAGAGCGATTTGATGTGAGTAATTACCTTTATGACAACACTCCTATAAACTTTACGCGTATGTTTTTGTATACATATGCGATTCTTATCTAACACAATCCGCCTATCAAGTGAAATTAAATCCTTCCTGCTTCGCACCGATAACCATATCACTTGCGTACCCTATATGCAGAAGTGGACAATAGGCTATACGAGCATGTTTTTTTCTTTTTTATACTACATGTGATTAAACGATTATACGATCTATATACGATTTTACGATTATATATGTGCTTATTTTTACAGCTTATCTTACAGCTATACTGTATTTATTGGTTAGCCCTTAGACTTATTTTAATTATAATCCGCATTGTAGATTAATGATGTCTACTTTTTAAAGTTTTATGTTCGATATTATTTAAGCTTTTTAAGACATTTCAACTCTAGTGATTTTCCTTTTGGTTTCACTTGGTTTCGGCTATTCTACGCAATGCTGCAGAGGGTAGCTACACAAAATAAACAAAAGTTTTAATCAAGCCTCTATAGATCGCTAAAACAAGAAGGACCATAGACAAAATTCGGAGCATGGAGCCTCTATCTGATTAGAGTGTACTGTGCTAAGAGTTGTTCGTTCGATGATTGTCGAAGCCCGGTAATAGCAGCGTTCTATCGTAAAACAGAAAAATAACTGAAGAGATACAGAGTACTTGGTTATCTTAAAATTTGCCAAGATAAATTCGCCCTTTTGACAAGGTACATGGCTTGCTGTACTTTATATATTGCAAATTAATGGGAATGTTTATATATGTTTCTTAAGTTTTCCAAAGGATCCATGTAATCCTTTTCAACCATTTTGATAGATAAAAATAGCCTATTTGTGACCGAGACTAAATTATTATTGCACATTCATATAATCACACGGTCTTTGGCCTTTTACTATAATATAATAAACAGGACAGAAACGGTCTGTTTATTATTTTTTATATGTTTATTACTGTTATAGAAAAGTCTGTATGGTTTCAATCTTTTTGCCCGTTTTGCTAGGACAACAAAGGCAACGAGTGCTTAGAGGTTCGTCGACAAAATAGATCCTAACGATACAGCGCCGCCGCCTGCAGCTGCCGGTAGCAGCATCAAAGTAACAAGGAAATTCTCCCGTTCGCTGTTTTCCTGTCTTTTTGTCTATTTTTTCTTTCTCTGCCTGAAACCGCTGCTCATCTTTGTCTCTCGCCGTAGTTCGTTTTCCTTGGTTCGTCTTGCTACCGGATTCCTGAACACTTACACCGACATTGAACGGCCATCAGCACCGCAATGGGGCTTCAGCCTAAAATGCGTGAAGCCTCCAGCATCAGTAACATCTTCTGTTCTAGTTACTGCTTGGAGCGTAAAGCGCCAGACACCACGCATCAGCAGCGTTGCGACTGGTTCGGGATGGGGACAGGCTGCAGTCCTAAACGCTTGTTCTACTTCACTGCCCCCCACCCCACCCCACCCCAGACCCGCAGCAAAGGGAACCCCAATTTCCACCGCCCCCACTGCCAACTCCTGCGCGGCAAACTGCCAGCTAGCGGCCAGTGGGGTTGTTTCGTTTATTTCGTTCTTCTTTGAGGATTTAGACAACGGCTCTAGTCTCCTTGTTTCCTGTTATTTGCCCTCGGGCTTACAGCCGGGAGACTTCTTGGCAAACGATGAACACGACGACTGGCAGAACCTTACGGAAAGCTAGAGGGGAGGGGAACTGCAACTGCTAGGAACGCAGTGGGGGCTAGGCATGCGGAGCGAAGACAAGGGAAAAATGCTGCCCCCTCAATCCATTGGATATAAAGCAAATTGTAAAAAACCAAAAAAAAAACTGTGCAGAGTGGAATGGAAGCTGGACAACGAACGCCGACGAGAGAAATATGAGAAAAACTTCCTATTGCATTATTCTATAGACCTTATCTTTCGATAATGTAAAGATCTGATTATGCTTGAAGCGTTCACTATCGACAAGGGTTTTAACCTATATTAGGTATTCATTAGTGATCCCAGTACTTACTCGCTAAGATAAAGGTATTAGTTAAATTGTGAAGGTAAAATTGGCTTTTTTAGTTACTTTCTGTGTACGTTCAGCTAGCCTGGGAAAAGGTCAAGCAAAGCAAGAGTGGCACGTCTGTAACTGTTTGACTTGACCTCGCACCGGCGATGAAATTTCAGCTGCGGCTAGACTTTCTCTAGAGGCAAGGTCGATTAACTTCATTGCCTAGCCGTCTTTTTTCTTTTTGGTTTGAACTCAGGCAGGCGCGTGCCCTTAACTAGCGGAAAGTTAGTTAGACTACTTTCTGCAGTGTTTCTTCACTGTAGTCCTCCCCCATCCACCTACACACACCCACAAAAAGCCGACCTAAAATAGCGACTTTGAAGGCTTCGGAGACCATTGTCGTAATTTTCGTGCCTCTCTGTTCGTACTAGCATACATAGCTGCTGGATTGGAACGGCTCAAAATCGGCGGTAGCCGATTCTTTGGTAAAGTTCGAAGTTCGAAGCTAGCCTCCATTGTCCCCCTTCAACAGAGAAATCGCCGGCTCAGCTGAACCGATTCATAGTGAGCCAGCGAGCGAGTAGAGAGCAACGGTACGGTGTGCGTTCCAGTAAAGATTTCATGGTCACTTTCATAAAAATCATCGGCGAGGCTGGTCATCAGCTCACCATGAGCTTACAACTCGCGGAGGGGAACGAGAATATACTATGTGTCCATTCTCTATTAGAGTGCCGATAAGGCTGACAGTGGGGGTGGATCTGCCACTTGGGTTGTATTAGTGGCTTTTATGTCCTTCTTTTTCTTGGCTCGTTCGAGCTCGTTCTGATAGGCAGCGTCGGCAACTTGAAGGTCCCGACCGGTTGTCTCGAACGGCCGGTTAACTCCCGTCAGTTTGGTTCAGTTTTGATAGGTTGACCTACAGTTGGCGTCCACCGGTCGATAGTATAGATCCAGTCCGTTACTGGCTTCTCTGCTGAGCTAACGAAGTGTCCAGGGTGCCTCGATAATTCGATAGTTCGAAACTTCGATAGAGTATCGAAACAGGAGTTCGAGACAAGCATAATCGTGCGGGAAAGCGGGGGCTCGGTAAGGAAGTATGTATGTGTGCGCGTGTGAAACAGAGAGAGAGAGAGAGAGAGAGAGGGAGAGAGAGAGAGAAAGTATATGTGTATGCGCACTGCATAAGCACAGACCTTGTCTGGCCACCGGGCAACTTCAAACTATGATTTCGAATACACAGGAGAACGGCTGATCTGTGGGGGTGGTTGCTAGACTGCTGGACTAGGTGCTGGTGAAACGCCACGACGAGACATTGGTTGCAGGAATACAGAGTCAAGCCTCGCACGAAACAGAGCGATGTGGCGAAGCAGGTCAACAACGAAAAAAAAAGAGAGAGCTAGGTTTAACAGCCCACGGTTTCAGCTTCTTCTTTGTCTTCTCCTCTTCGTCCATGAAGCGCTAGCTGGTTAAGGCTGGCTCGCCTAGTTTCGCTAGTGCAATACTGGTTTGGCACGATGATACGAACATGTGTCCATTTATATCTGAGATATCGAACGATCGAAGTGCATGAACATATGCATATATCTATGGCCGGCGGAAGAGCCAAAGCAAAGTAAGCAGCCTGGTCTACTTTGTCGTTGAACTATCGACCAGTGACATGCTCTGCCTCTATTTTCGGTCAGCTACGAAATGGGATAGTGGCAATGAGGGACGCGGTTCGCCTCCTCGAATCGGTTGCTTCTTGTCATGCTCTAGCCTTGCAGGAGTCGAAATTGTCGGCGAAGTCGCCAGCAGTCGGTTTGAGTTATCTTGCTGTTTGGGCGTATAGGTTTTGGGAAGGGTAACGATAAGTGCTTTAGGAACCATCCGCCGAGGATATTGCGGCCAAGAGACATAAATCTGAGGATTTGGTGGCGGGACTGCTAGCTTCACTAACCATGATTTCGTCGTTACCCGTTTCGTTAATGGGGAGAAAAAAAAGTAAACGAAGTGGGTCGCTTTTGAGACTATATGAACAGTTTCCAAAGAAGGGGCTCCAGAGCTACAGGGCAAGTGCTATCGATATTGATCTGCAAAGTAATTTGGGTCAAAATAGATGCTAGTATGTAATGGTCTGCAATGGCTAAGTTTTTGACGTACGCTATTATGACTCGTTAAAGGTCTAGATAAAAAAGCTGTTGATTCAAACTCCGCGACCCAGTATGATTAAATAAATAAATTATAGCATTGGCTACGCATCGAAATCCAGCGAATAGCATTCATAAAGCACGTTGCCTTCTTATCGGTAGAGACACATTACAAGATAAAGCGTAATGCACAAAGTAAATGTTCTTCTATGAAAGTAGAAATGGGGACTGGCTTCACAGAAGTATCACTTTCTCGTTATAGAGAAACCTCCAAACTTGGCGAAGCACTTCCCGTTCAAAAACTACTTCAGCGAACAAACCTGTTTGTTCGAAAAACGACAGTAATGTCGAAAGAATCCGACTCAATGGTGGGTCGCCTTTCGGCGTTATCGTGCCTAACCACAACAAAGCACTGCTGCTGTATGTATCCAAATAGCCATAGCTTACCGTTCAGCATCCGACCGGGCGCATGGGTGTGAGGTGCAGATAACCCCACAGCGATCAGCTGATGGCAGCTATCAGGGGCAAAGCGTCTAGCAGGTGTTTTTGAGAGAAGCGAAGTAAAGTGCGACGAGCGTCCAACTACTGATCTATCTACTATCGATTCTCAGTACAGCAACTATACAGGTAATTGTACATAGCCAGTAATCGCTAACCATGACACACGAACTTAACGATGCCGACGACAAGAAACTAAACATGCGGCAAGAGCAATTCGAATGACGAAGTAACAGTAGAGCAGTAGAACACTCATAGGCGCCAAACTGAACGCCAAAGGCTGAATAGTTGCGTCCAAGTGTCCGAATAGCTATGAGAATAAGCAACTGTTCATCCGAACAGGCAGCGCAGGAAGCATAATCCATAATGCACCTGTCTGTTTGTTAGAGCTGCTAAGATTGCGGTCCAGCTATTGAAGGGGCATGGGTGAACAGGGGTCACAGCGGGGCTTGGTGCTCTGTTATGAGATTTTTTGCTACATTTCCTATGGCGTCGGAGCAGTCTGATAGCATACTCGCTTTCTTGCCTCTGAGCACAGCTAACGAAAGAGCTACAAACACCTACGCGCGGTTCTAGATCTAGCCGTACACACTGCAATGGGATGGAGGAGCGGGTTGTCGGGTCTAACAAATAAGGGACAAGGTGTCGGGCTTACATCGATGGGGCCATAGAGGTTTAGTGCGCTGCCCTATGATCCAAGTCTGTCTTTTGTTAAGCTGTAGACTGGCAACAGGAAATACCATAAAGCAAGAAGAAAAGTTAGTTTCTGCGAAGTGAGTTTGTACAACGTAACACGACGTACTAGTCGTCACTGTGGTGACAGTGGGGTTCGTAGCAGTGTTCCCTCTGTACGATGCCATCTTCTTAACGGCCATACAACAAATGGCTAACCCGGACTAGGTTGCAAATGGGCCCGGTTCCAAGACAATAGAATCTTTAGCAATCGTAGGTAATCCGCCATAGGTCGAAACTTGCTATACTGAAGTACTATTGATAGATACAAAATGCGTATGTATCATAGAGAGCATATTTTGCGGTAACTGTAAGTTTAAACCCATGACTTTCGCGTCATTTTAGAGTCGGAATGTACTGGAGGAGGCGTGTGCTCCAGCGAGCCTGTGTCAGTACGTAGCCCTTGTCCACCAGCAACTCCCATATCGGATGCGGCCACTGATGACGATGACGACCCCAGCGTCCGAGGTGCGTATTTTTGTTTAGAACTATTGTCGTGTCATAGGACTGCCTTTTGTAATAAAAGAAAAGATAGAGAAAAGCACGTCTGTCGACAATATCGGCTTCAACGGCAATTGATTTTATTTGATTCACAATGAAGCTACGTAGTTGTCAGTAAAAAGAACACCTCACTGAATTAACAAGTCGATTTTTAGCCCGTTGTGCCAGATGTGAGTTGTACGTTTATAGATGAGTCGACATCTAACTTCGAGCTGATCTGATCCGCTGTGCGGGAAAGCGCCGGCGTGCACACTTCCAGAAGGTCCTTATAGAACACTAAAATATCGTTTAGACAGCTACTTCTCGCCTCCTGTAATGACTACGTGTAACATACTTATTTGCGAGACCTAGCAATACGATTAAGTTCAAAACTAGGCGTAAACATACCCCGTTTCAGGCCAACCGTCCGAAACAGTGTCTAGCGGACGACAAAATCGATACATTAGACATTAGTTTTATCTTTTTTTTATATTACCATTTATTTCGATTATTCGATCATTTTTGATGCGTATATAAATTAAGAATTCACTCAAGTTCAAGCAAGACGCATTCCGTTAATCCGATGCCCAGTGGAAATACGTTCTCCCAAAGGTTGCTATACGAGCTTCGGTGAGATTGGCAATTTACGGTGGACGACTTGTCAGCCACATCTATAAACCTATATACGTTCCCTCTGCAGCGATATCATATACCTGTCAAGTGTTCGTAGCTTCCATTAGTGTATAATGACAATACAATACTACATACAGAGTCTCAGCTATGACGTACAGTATTGATGTCTGCTATACTAATAAAGATCTGTGGAACTCGCCCTGTTGGATCGTCTTCGCCTAAGAAAGGAAAGCCCTGCTTACTACTAGTTGCTTAGGGCCCACCCGTACCTTTTAGTGGGTTATTTTGATTTACGCTGACATTGACTATATCTAATAGAAATGCGAAACGTAAAGCGGGAGCCTTTTTGTGTGTAGAGATCTGTAGGAAGAGTGCTATGTCCTTTCGAAGGTGGCTCCATATTGTCTCTGCCTATTCATGCGGTCTTCCCGCTCTTCTACGGAGCTCGTCGAAGCAGACGACTATAGAGACCCGAGGCCTGAATAGCGCACACGGACTTTTTGCAGTTCGGCTACATAACTCGTGCATGTGCATTCCCCGTTCCTCCGAGAGTTCAGCCTATAATTAGCAAAAAATTTCTCGCATAAACCTATTTGCCTACCCAGTAAAATTCCAGCTTTTCAATAAGAAAGGCCAGTCAAGTCGAAGGAGCCTAGAATGAAAATCCTGCATAGCTCGTGCCTTCTCCTTCGGGCACATGGAAACGTTTACATATACGTATGTCATCCTCGTTATTAAAACGTATTCGGTGATGACATGGACAGCTTTGAAAGAATCCTAATGTAACCTATGTATTGCACCTGCTGATGTCGGATGTAAGTAAAAGGTGATGAGCCAATTAAGCACTACTTGCCCGTCGAGATGTTTCACATGCTTCTCTTATTGTAATACTAAATGTTGCTCTGTTTCATTGATTTTTACTTGAATGTCCTTTATGTGATCAGACCACTATTATTAGGCCAGCGTCATCATCTGACTTGTATGGCAGGATCTCGCTTCCAAACGAAAGGTCATTGTTTTGAGTATCACGGTACCGCATTGACAATGGGTCATAAAAGAACTGATAGGAGAAGACCTCTTGACCTTAGCTGTTCGAGAGAATCTAGCAAAGCTTTATGGACGGTTCGAAGGCCTAGTTACGTACAAGCTTTTTTTAAGCAATGTATATATATACATAAATACAGGGTGTCTTAGTAAGAAAATATGCAGATTGAATGACTACAACATCAGTTTTGTTTACTAAATTGTAAGATAGTTTATATTCAGTGTGCATCCTTTCTTTCTGAGACTAGATGTTCAAAAATATCATTTTTTACTTAATACACTGCTGGGTAATAATGATGGACTCATGATTCACAAACTCGATTGGGGCTTTTAAACCTACTGGGGCTATTGGCGTTTGGTCTGAACAACGGACGTGGTGTTTTATGGCATCTTTTCGTTCGGTCTATTTGTTTGAAAAGTTCTTATCAGAATATATTTTTGCATCAAGATGATACTATGCAGGAACTCCGTCCTGTTGGAAATCGAATTTGTCATCTTAACCAAAGTCCTCCCAAAAGGTTGGCGAAGTTGATCCATGCAGCGGATTCTAGTCGTGACCATCAGCGACTGTACCGTCCAAAAAAGAATGTACAAGTAAATTAGAGTGCATAGAACAACCCGTATATATGTATATAGGTAGGTGCTCAGGTCGCTCCGGTGATTTAATAAGTAATGTTATTTTCCCTTGCGCAAAAAGTTAAAAACGTAAATTAAACAGATGCCACTTCGTCATTTTTTCTGTTTTGTTTGTAGTTACGGGAATGAAGAGCCGCAAAGACCTATTACTGCTTATAACTGAGCTATTATGTTTGTTGTGGACGTTCACACATTTGTTATTTTTTTACACATATATCACGCTCAATATATTACAAAATGAAAAAACAACACTTTTACTACACTTAACAATAGTATCACGATTGTTGAAGTTCTATCGAACGGTTTCACTTGCCTGAATGATTCTTCCTATTGATGAGCCAGAAATCATTCGTCGACAATGTTTTTGAAGATCAGCAGATATACTCAAAACCTCGAAGGAAGAGAACGAAAGATTTCTCAAGATTGTGGCCATCCAGATGCCCTCTGTATTGGCTTATCGCAGCGCATTCTGTGAGCTTCGTTCCCCTGTAGAGAATGAGCTAAATCGACCGGTCGTCGACTATTTTTTCCTGGACAATTAGGGGAAAGGAGTATGGTCGCTTCGAGCTTTCGGGAAAAGCAATCAATCGATGTAGAATGCAGGCCCGAATTACAAACAAAAGTGAAAATAGCGGGTGCATTGATGAGAGAGCATCTACGAGTATGAGTCGATTTAGTACTCAAAGATGTTTAATGCGTTAATAGACTTGCGTGAGGAGTCCCTGTTTTCTCAGCCAGTCCCATGTATAGTGTGCCTGTTCATCCACGTGTGCCTCTAAATGCTCTGATCGCTGATACTATCTGTTTGGTGGTCTCGGCAGAACGGAACGGTTGACAGAACCTTTCTATTTTCCTCTTTAAACTGGCGAGTATCTGGAAGAAAAGAAACGATGTGGCATTTACCATCGCTTCTATAAGAAGGGTGCTTCGTACTCGAGAACAATTAGTGCTGCTAATAACGATCATAGATATTAGGTAACGGTTCATACCAGTAGGGCTGCCAAAAAAAATAACACTTTTTAAATGAAACGCCAAGCTAGTGTAATCCGCGTCAACGATCAATTTACCTTGGTACCCTTATTGCTCTGAAAAAAAATGGCCCAGTGCTCTTTCGTTTCACGCAACAAACAAACATTAATGATAAACGTGCAAAAAAAAGGTGAGATACTAATTTCACGAAGGTTCGGCTGGGGTGATTTAAGTAAGTCAATTACATATACGTACATTTTAAACAACCCATTGATGTTATGTAGTCTCACTTAAAGTTTGATGACGCTGCAGTCCGTTAAATAACTCCACATTTAGATGTTTTTTAATTACATTTATTAATGTATCGGAGGATAGTCTACGAAAAGGAGATGTCGCTACTTGCAGATGACCAGTCAACAGTTTCCTCTCTGTCCGGTCTCGTCGGGGTGCGTCGCCGAGGACGATGCAAGTGGTTCAACGTGGCGAAAGGATGGGGATTCATATCCTCCCTTGACGAGGGTCCCGATGTCTTTGTGCACCAAGTAAGTTTGCGTTGTTTCTTCATTCTAATTGCCTCTGTCGTTTGAGTTATGGGTTTTTATTATATATGAGGTTTACTCTTTTAGCATTTTTCCTTGTTTACCGATCATTAGCATTTTTCTCGACAAATCGACCAAAATTTCTATCTATTCATCAAATTAGTCCTGCGTTTGTTTTCTATTTCACATCAACATAAAGAGTCCTAAATCTGTAAGATCACCTAGCTATATGCATTGTATATGTAATACAACTTGATGCGAATACAAACAAGTGAAACTTTGCTTTGCCTCTATCCGAGTAGACATTGCAAAATCTTGCTAAAAGATGACACTTTGTTATGTTATAGCGGCTGTCGCCAACGTCACGACTGTGTCGCCCTCTATTGTTTGCGAGACACAGTTCAAGAAGCGTTTTCCCGCTAACTCAGTTCGTTTCAATTCTGACTTTCAAGAGTGAAACGTGTCCAGAGTGCTGAATCCTTCTCTCGCCGTCGCTCAGCACTTACCCAAACCGGCTTAGCTCCTTTCCGTTCCCCCATGCACCCCTTTTTTTCTTCGCTTCTCTATCGTCCACTAAACCACTTAAATGGTTGAAGTTCTTGCAGGGGCATGCTGGGAAACCAGCCAGCCTTCTACTCTGCCTTCCGAAACAGACGGCTCTAGGTTGCTCTCGCTTCCTCTACCGCCTTGCCACTTCTGTCATCTAAAGAAAGAATTTGGAGTAGGAGCACAACTTGTATGCCTGAAACAAGCGTACATTCTGCATCGTAGTTCAACTTCTCGGACGAAAACCCTAGACCGGCCGTTGTAACCGCGGTCACTCTTTTGAGTTTTAAGAGGCATAGACAAGAGGTTGCTTCCAATATTTAGCTCAAAGGAAACCTTAGTTGGAACTACTGAATGGATGTCCCTATGTTAGGTTGCCATGACAACCAGCATAGTAGCCAACCCCCTAAGAGCTCTAAGATATGTCTGAATGAGAGGGACAGAAAAAGGGCAGTCGGAAGAGCATTGAAAGAGACTTCAAAGGGCAAGCCGAGAGCCTCCTACTGCGTACGAGAGGTCCAAGGAAAACTCGAAGGTTGGTTTTAACAGAGGAGGTGCCGACCAAAAGCCGCTAAAGCAAATTAGCGCCTTTCAGTGTAGAAATAATGAGAATATATCTTCAGAAAAGCTAAAATTGTATGACATACGTGGGGCATGAGAGAAAATTATGTCTTTGTAGTAACATCGGAAATATAGGCACTCTGCACTAAAAGGTCAACGATGGCAGTCGCATACTAGGATCGGTATTTAGCTCGTATTCTTACTGAGCTGTTTTCAGTGGAGGTATTGGATCTTTTGTAGTTTCTGACTCTGGCTGCGCAAGACCGGGAGACTAGAAGCTTCTCAAGGAAACAGGGATAATTTTTCGAAAACGATTGTCCCACAGATATATATTGTGTGAACTATTAACTTATCGGATATTTAAGAACTTTTTTTTAGAACGTTACACAGGCACTTCTATATAGCGATTGTGGACTTTTCCAAAAAATGATCGCGTTATGAGTTACTTCAATAAAAACAATAGTCTCGTGCACATGGCCTACCCTCTTTCCATAGGAAGTTCTCTAACCCAAAATAAAATCCCCATAACATATGCCAATTTCTGCCTTGAGTGCTCAGCGAATTAATCAACTGGAGCAACAGTTACTTTTGTCGATGGTTTATCTGAATTTCAACATCCACTAATGTCAGATGTTATACAATGACAGCGGCGCTATAGATACATGTGGCGCGTTTATGCTACCAAACATACCTTTCTACTATATGGCGCCATCTGCTAGTCTAAATAGTAGCGATGGCAGCGCACTACGCGACTTACCGTGATACCAATAGGTCTAGAAGTACGACGCATCGTTTTTCGCTGAAGCACTTCGTAGATTCAAGGCAGCATCTCTAAGCTGCCCGCCTGCCAAATTTCTACCGCTCAGTCTTTACAGGCATCGGTATAGGGGCGGTAGACATCTTCTTCCTGTATGCTTCTCTTTCATTCGCAAAAAAGGAAATAGAGGCCAACGAACGGAGGCATCGGAGCCGTTGCCGACTGGGGCGGCAACGCGAGCTCAAAGACGAGTTCACAAAAGACGACAAATGGGACCTGCTAAGTCAGCAGCAGCAGCTAAAGCGACGATCGTCGAGGGACCTAGGTAGCGACCGACACTAGGAAATCCTTTTCTAAGACGCCTTAGTGCAAAAGAAAAGTGCCGAAACGCACGGACATTTAAGGATACGGCAGTGGCGAATGGGAAGTGGGTGTGGAATGAAAGGGCGAAAGTGTACGTGACATCTTCTATCGAAGAGGAATGTTAACCTGCGTTCGTATATGGGAGTATGGATCTCTGAGTGCGAAAAAAACTGGTTGAGTAAAAGTGGAACAGAAAAAACGAACAGAATGGAAATGTACAGTGAGAAAATTCATGCTGCTCCCTATATGTATCTATAAAGAAACATTGTCCTAGTAGAAAAGCGTAAACCAATTTTTAGAAATAGCGCACACCTTGACGTACCCATGTAGTGTTCTTGCTCAAAATGCTGCTCGAATTCTCAACCAAGTATGTTAAGACGCCGCTTAGCTTCTGAGAGTCTGCTAATCGACATTCGAACACGTCTGCGCCATCTTTTGAGCTCTACATTATAATGTAACATGTGTAAGTTATAACAATATGTAAGAATAAGCCTGATAATGACTGGATGATCGAGTAAACGGTCCTTTGATGGGTCAGGACCTGTTGTTGTCGTTTCCCTTGATAGGCAAAGCAGCGTTTTGCGTCAGACTTATCGTGAACTTTCATATTTCGGCAAAACTAAATGCCCGTCAACGACCGTTTCTCAAGGTCTCTTCCGCGCAATTCTCTTTCGTTTCATCTCTCTGTTGCGGATTTTTGCCTCTCACTTTACATACATTGACTGTACATTCTGCTCCAAAGCAGTAATACATTTTATGACCGTTCTAAACGCTTTATTGTAATGGGGAAACGAGGGATATCAGGAAAAGGCAGCAAAGAAAAGTGGTCATAGGGAACTAGCTAAGAACGACTTGACCCTATGCAGCCTATTCTGTGTTGTCTTATTTCCTCTGTTTCCCCCTCTATATGCCTGTACCTTTCAGTTAATCAACGTCTTCAAATGTCTACTGGACCAGTTTGTTCATAAGGACTGCTCTAGGTCTGCCAATACGTACGCTCTGCCAATTGTAAATAAGCAAAAACGACTACGCCATATATATATATATATATATGACACATGATTACCTTGAATTACTACTGTTACCGCAACTATTATCATTACTTACATAATCCACTTGGTTTACTTTCGCATCATGACTGTGCCCAATCAAACAGCCGATTCTCCGAGACGTTCACACGACTTTTCGCTTGCATTATCGATATTATTGGAGCATTTATCGATACGACTGCATCAATGAGGATGGAGAGTCATGTACAAATGTTCTTCACTTACCTACGGACCAAGCGTCAATGGCGTCTGCTAGCATTGATTCACATTGTTTGTTATGTTGCGGTGACAGTCGGATTGTTATTTATGGTCTCAGAGCGAACGAAAGAAATTCATTACTATTATTACCAGGGTTTTCCTTTTTGAATGCTTTACGAAAGGCAGGAACCAATGGCTCGTATCACCGTTTGGCTGTGCCAATGGCTGAAAGCGGGAATGACTCAAATCCTCGATACATCGGTACATGACACGGTGTCTCGACTGAATGTAAACAACGCAAAAGATGCTATGTCTTTCAAATGCAACAGATGACTGTGATTGTATCACATAGCATCTTTGTAGTAACGGTATACATAATGCACATCGACTATCTCGTAGTCGGATCAAAGAAAACATTGCCAACGAGCAGCACGAAGCATCTCGTAAGTATTACGAGTAAGTTACAGTTATTTATTGAATCAGACGGAATGGCATAGCTCCGATACTGAAAACAACTTTGAATAGAAATGGAAGCAATCTTTTCGTAGAAACTTTACAAGGGCAAATTGTACCTTTCGCTAATAAACGGTATACAATACATACGTTTATTATATTTCTCTTTATGGATACGATTTTTCAAAGACGTTCAGAGTGACCACATTCAAATTACGGATGGCAAGCAAATTACGCTCCCATTGTTTGCATAGACAGCTTCAGTTATCTACAATTCTTGGGGAGCACACAGGCTGCTCTGGGGCTTCGCTTGAAGCAAACACAATTCATCTTATAAGTAATAGTTGCTATCTTCCTAAATCTCTATACGGTGCAAGACAAGTAGACAAAACAGAGAGGTTATAACTGCCTCTCTACAATAGTTCATTGCTTTGAGTCAGAGCATTGGTAAAAACGTACAATGATCGTTTTACTTACTGTTATAACAATAAAGCTAGCGTCATTTATAAAACGCGATTGTCCCGCCCTCTATTGTCTGTTCGCTACGTTCTGGTCGACCTGATCAGCTGTGACACATTGTACAAGTTCCCATAAGTATTGTACAGACGTTTATCACCGGGTTCATAACGCGCTGAAGCAGCCGTCGTAAAATGTGCCGGCCATCGAACGAATGGTCCCTGTCTGCCCGAAGCGTCCAGGGAGTAGATCGACATATCTCTCTGCGTAAATATATGCATGCCCGCAGGCAACGCTTGCTTCCTTCAAATATACCTAGAACTCTGCTAAATGCTCTTTTCAAGCTAGGAAAAAAACATGAATCTCCGTAGTGCTAAAGTGAGTGTGTAACGTTCACTGATGCACACATATATGCAACGCCCTGGTGCAATATTGCTTATGATATATGCCATTGTTATCTAGTTTCGAGCAGTTTTCAAATGTTCAGATATACATATGATGTACATACAAATACTCGCAGTGTAAACTCTTCGACCAGGTTATGGAGGAACCGAGGGACGAGGGAAGTGCTTTCGCCAGTACGTCTACCTTCGAATGACACACAAACTGAATACAGTCGCCGGGTGACGTGTCTAACCCCTAAATAATAATCATTGAATTGATTAGCAGTAGAGGAGACGCTGCTTTCTCCCTTGATCGCCGTCTTTTTCCAAGAAAGCAGCTGGTACCGGACTTAGATATTAGGACTCCTTTACCACTGAATGAACGAACGAACGAACGAATGAGCGGCAATGCGACGAGAACACAGAAGAGTACAAGAGCAAAATCTTGACCGTCTGATTCTTGATCGCCTTCACCCCCCACTCTTACCCCCAAATCCCTGTTTTCTCCTTTACTGCCAGCCCCGCCCCCTTCGCCATAGTTTCGTCCGACAAGAAGCTGTGTGTTGAGTATAGTTGATGTCGATGTCGTCGGCGAGGAGAGGAAATATCAGCTACAGGAACGGCGCGTGGAGAGAAACGGGACGAAAAACCAAGAGTGAGGGGAGTATTCTTCTGCTCCAAGAGCGCCAGCGAAGACGAGTGGCCGTTGATCGTGGTGGTTTTTCGGGCAAGAGACATGAATCAGTTCGAACTTAGACAGGCTCGCAGGCTATGTGCGGGGGCGGTAACGTCGGACTAGGCAGACCGAGTAGGGGGAATGAGTCGAGTGCTTTTTAAGAGTCGGAGCCTTTTTTGGGGCAAAAGGGCGTCTAAGGGGAATACTGTAGAACTTCTACCATGATTAGCGTGGAGCTGCCGCAACAGCGCGACGCATTATAGTCTTCGTCGTCGTTTTTGTTGATAATCAGCATTTGTGGTAGTGTACTAAGAGCAGTGTTCCTCCTACCGTTGATGTCGCTGCGAGCGTCGTTATTGCAATCGCCATTGCGATAATGGTATTTGGCAAACATCTGTGAAGAAGTGAGTTACAGCTATTTATGTCTCAGCGTGTTGCTTCGAAGACCGATTTCTTTTAGGGGAAGGCGGTAGCTATGGTAAACGATCTGCGGTTGACATAGTTACAATCGGATATCGAGTTGAAATTAAGATTATTTTTCGTATAGGTAGCGAGGGATTTTGTATATCAACACTCATATCGTCATATCGAAATCCAAGCCGGCAGGCTGCGCATTTCTCAGTCAGTAACTTCTAATCCTTCCCGGATATTTCAGATCTCGTGCAGACAAGTGTGCTGACCACCCTAGCGCCTAGACTGTTCAAATTTCGTAGAAAATCCGTTTCTCTCATTGTAACGCTTCGACGTTTAAGGTTCACCTATAGAGAGTTCCTGAATTCCCTTTGAAATTTTAAACTATGACTGAAGGCGCTAGGATTCGTACATTATGAACCTCTGAGGTCGTTTTGGTCACTACTAGCCATCTACCAGATGTTGCGCGGCTAGCAGTTGATAAACATACTACTACAACTGTAGCAAGATTGTATTTCAATTTTTCTTTGATAGAGTTTGTAACCGAAGAGGACTTCTATGCCGGAAGCAAATTATCCTATGGCCGACAGATTGACAAATTTGCACCGATCAGATGCACTGTAAAAAGCTTCTGTTTAATCGTATTCGTCTCCGAATTGGCCTAAGTTACTTGGTAAATACTTCGATTTAGGTGTCCAGGCTCATGTCTGCATTTCACTGACCTAACATCCTACAGAGGTCCAGAAGAGCGATACGAGAAACTTACAACATAAACGGAATCAGGACAAATAAAGCGGCTTTTGTGCTTTTCCATCGAAAGCTTGAAGCGAATGAAAGCAACGTAGAGTCTTGCGCTTTTTTTTTTATTTCTCGAGTGATAAACACTTCACCGTATTATAGCTAATGTTTGATGCTCACTGGACTGACGACATTTACTCTAAGTAGAACCATCCACTAGTGACTTGTAGCTTGGCTGTTCGCTATGCAGCGTCCTTCGCTACCAGTTGATCTTGTATTTCTCGCGTTGCTATGTTCATGTACAGTTTATTAGATCATATGTAGGACAAGCTCTGTAGTTAAAGGTTGCTAAACAAGCTGAACTTGCGCGGGTATACATCATGAGTTCGCTTGAGCTCACCCAGCCAGAGAAGATAGAACAGAGAAGCAAGGATCAAAAAGCATTGGAACGTGTTCGTGAAGGGGAGAGCTGACAGGCGGGTACCGTAGCTGTAGTCGCACAAGCGAACGCAATTACTCGCGACGACGAGTAACCGCCTCTATTGCGCTAATTGTGAGTTATTACTTCAGTAGACGAAATATGTGGGTACCACTGGCAGGATGTTCAGGACCGCATGGTTCTAAATCTACACACATATAGACCTATGTTTCGGGCAGTATCCAGAGCCGAACCGGACAATTGCACTGTACTCTCATGAGATAGGCGCTAGATGTTGTCTTCTTCAATCAGTTGAATCAGGCGTTTGTGGTATGACGCTGAACCAATGTGCCCCAAGCCAAGTTCCAATGAAGGGTCAATCATCTGTGAAATAAGAGTTTAGACGTGTTACCATACATTGATGCGGGTGCACCCCGATCAAGCTGAACATAACACAAATAATCCAGAATACAGAGTAAAAGAAAGGGGGTACCAAGAATTAAAAACGGAGGGTTGCGCACCGAGGAGTAAGGGGAACGGCATCATACTGTAATTGATAATATTATATCTGCAATCAGATAATAGTGTTTATTAAATATTTTTGTAATCATGACGCGTGACCGTCTATTAAAAAGTATATATATGAAAGTAGAGCTTAAACTACTTGCATATGATGATATGAATTGCTGAGCGTCAACCAGACGCGATGTTTTAAGCATGTAGCTTTGCAATAAATAACTAACGAGCTGCGTACGCAGATGACCTGTTTTAAGCGAACTCGTACTAATTGCTGGCCAAATCAGTGGCAGTCGGAATCAGCTCGTTGCCTCAAAGCTTAGGAATATTACTTGAGGATCTGCAGCTCGTAAGGTTTTTCGAACAGTCCTAAAAGGCTCAACTCAGACACTTGGCAAAACTAGAAATCCACATGGTTACTAGATCTTAAAGTAAAATCTCTTTTGGATTTATTGCTAATTGGCCATGTTAATTCGGTTTAGGTTCTGATTTTAATTATCTCCTTCGAATCGGCAGATGGTTGTTAATGCAACACAGACATCCATTGCGCTTCAGATGGGAATGACGACCCCTGGCGCTCCTCCCTAACAACCCCCAGCGAAAAAAACGACTAGCTAAAGAGGATTACGAAATGCTGACTGATACTGAACTTTATTCACATACCCTATACTCTCATAATATACGATAATGTATGAGGAATCCAGTTTATAAAGCAAACGCCAGATAGACAAAATAATTGAAAAGACTAAAGGAAAAAATAGCAGCTATAATTACGTGAAGTAGATAGGTTGTCAGAGAGTGTTCTTGCAGTGCTCTTTTACAGTATGATTCACCAATTCAAAGTTTCTCTTGTTTTTTTATTTTTTGCAATTTTATAACAAATGAGCACATCCCAATCGAGGTAGTGTTTCTGCCTTCCTATGACTTTCACCGTCGTTCCGACAGCTGACGTATTCCTCAAAGGACGAAGGTTTTGTTCATGAAAGCGATTGATTTGTCGGCCCACTCGCAAATTTCAGCCTCTATTTTGAAGTGTTCGCTTTCCATACTAAGTTTCATTGATCAAATCAAGCGATAACCAGACGGGGTGATGTCTGGGCTATACGTCGAGTGGGGCAACGTTTCCTGTTGGGGTTCGTGAGCACTAATTGGGTCATCAAAGCAGTATACATTGTAGCGTTGTCATGTAGCAGTATCACTTTGCGTCGCCTCTTATCAGTCCAAAGTCCTTCGTGTAAATTTCATGATTTAAACGGACCAGGTGATATCCGTCATTGAATTTAGTAGCTAACTCTTTTTCTCCAGTTTAAATAGCTCATCGTACAGCATTTTCTTTTTATCGCACCATATTCAGCTTTTGATCATAATTGTGCCCTGGTGGGGTCGAACTGTCGTGAGTCTGACCATCGTGATTCACGTTTAAACGTATCGAAACAACCAATCCTTTATTGTCGGTAATCATTTTGTATAAGGATAACTTTGTTTCTTCTTGTAGTAGCACTTTCTCTATCATGAAACCAAAGAAAACAGCAACGTTTGATAGGCATGTTTTTCGAGCTTCCTGACTGAACGCACCGAATCACCACTCCGACGATAACAACCCAGTGAAACTAACAGGTCACGCAATCATCCTAAGGAAGCTCAGTTTGATCTTATCAATGGATATATGACGCAAGTGTCATCTGTTGGCTCCAACGAAACCCTTCTTTTCGACCCAACGCTTCAGTGATCTTGCTTTCGTATTTCTCTTCAGTTAAGCGAAAATCCTCCTTCCACTTTATCAACTTTCAGAGCAATTACTGCCTAACTTCGTTTAAGAATTCTTGCACTTTTTTGTTCGTCAGTTTTATATTTACTACAAACTTCTTCAGATTTCTCGATTGTTTTTTAATATTAGTATTTTTGGCCTCCACTAGGTTTCATAAAACGCCATTATTCAACTGTCGATATACTTGCATGCTCACCTCTTCTCCTTTCGATACTTGCAGCCTGGAAACGGCAAGAGGTCATGATGACTTTGACATTGTTGGGCCGCTGTCGTTCTGCCAACGAGACGAGAACCCGCTTTCCGCTTAGTCGACTTCTTGAGATGTGGCTTGCATGTCGGCATTATGGAGTTCATACATGCAAACGAATTGCTGTTTTCGCTTAGACGTTAGTCGCTGAAAGGTATCTACGAAAATCATATTCTCCTGAAACTGCCAGCCGTATGCTAGATTCCGATGCAATTTCCTTGTCCTTCTTCCCTCCCGCTGCTGTAGCTATTGTTAGCGACTCGTTTGGCCCAGTGTCGACTGCAGCGGGGTGCCAGTGGGGACTCGGATATGGCCAATTCGCAAGCTTTAGAGGTCCACTCTATCTCAGCACTAGGACCTATGCAATTCTGATCTACAATGACAAGAAAAAAACACTTAGACGTTGGCAAAATCACAAATGTGGTCCTCAAACACCCATGTCCACAGTGCTTACTACGAACAACGATTACGTCCCCAATAGGTGCTTGACACTGCAATAATCTTGAGCATTTCTGTCGCTAACGCGCTTACGAATATGGCTAACCCCCTTAATCATAGTAGTAACAATCGTGCTGGCGTTCAAGGTTCAGCTTTTCCAATGAAAAATGGTTGAATGCCGCCCAATTTCAGAGCCACGAAAGGCTCGACTAACAAAACCGTGAACGCCCATAATGACAATACCTATAAAGCCTTAGAAAATGAACTATATGATTTCGATAGTAGAGGCCAGGACAATAGAGACCCTAAGTTCTTTCTTCTTTATTGTTTCATCATCGTTCTAATACAGAGAGAAAAGCAAATATGCTTTTGAAAAAGCTGACCAAAACGGTGCTCGTTATCGACAACAACTTCGGAATAACACAGTTGAAAAGGCAATCATACGCACCTGCATTAATCGGGAAATTTTGTTTGTAGCTTTGTCAGGCTTAAATTGACTCTCTGAATTGTTTCTTCGGCACGCAAACGTCTGGAAAGCCATCATGACAGTCTAGAAATCCGCCCATCAGTGACAGTCCTCCGTGGGTCGTACGCTTTGCTGGCCAACTTCCCTTTACGTGATCGAGTGAGCATTCGAATCGTAAGGGAATTGCTATGCGTCCTAGAGCCATAACTAGATGAATACAAACTATCTGTACTACTTGCGTACAATATCCACCGTGTTGGATTTTTCTCTTTTTTACAATAATTTTCAACTTAAATCAGAAGTGAAAAAAAAAAACGAGATGATCTGTGTATGTAATATTTTCATTGTGCTTTCGTTGAAAGCTTCATACCTTCGGTCATCTGCAGCTGAGTCGAGGAAAGTCGTGGTGGTATCTTCCGATAAAAATATAAAAATCTTCCAATTTGTACAGTTATCACATTTCCAGTATCTATACGCTGTATATATTCACTAGGAGTTTGCTCCTAGCCTCACTTGTTGACTGGGTCTAAGCAATATTTGCTGAGTAAGGTCTCATAGACTCTCGCCTCCAGGATTAGCTCTGCGTGTTGGAGAAAGTCTTTTTTTTTTGATGGACAATATCGCCTCGGGGAGGAAATGATGGCCGCGGCTGCAGCGCCGTCGTCGTCGTCGTCGTAGCCATTGTTGTCACTGCTGTCTACCTAGCTGTGATTGAGCTCATCGTCATCACCAATAACAACAGCAACCATTGCCTATTGTTGTTGTTGTTGTTGGTGGTGGTGGTGGTGGTGCTGCTGCTTAGAATGATGATGATGATCACCAACATTGCCACCATAACGACGCTTTGGCTGTGTTCTATCGTGCAATGTGCCTTGCCTCGATCTTATCCGATTCAATGCAATCCGATGACCAAATCGACGCGATAAGTGCCAATATAAGCGCATAGATATTGGGAACAGCTCGTACATAAGATACGTAAGAAGAACGCGATCTAGAATGACAATAAGGAGCGAACCGAACGCCGCAACACAATTCGTTGTCCAGACAGGCGACCTGACGAGTCTTTCGTCCCTCCGTGCCAGACCGTCGTTCAGGATGAGTGCGTTAAGCCGGACTTCAATCATACCAGCGACGCGTTCCTGGAAAGCTTCGACGCCTGAGGCTGTTGCTAAGCTATGTCCGCTCGTTTCGCCACTATCAGAGATCCTCTAGTGGCCTTCGCTACCAGACATTCAGCAAAGTACAAAGGTGAACATTAACAAAGGTGGTGCCGTCGATGCAATGCAATACATGCATAGCTGCATTATGATACATGAAAATAATAATCCAACCCCACAATTATCTAAGGAGCTCCCACTCCCAAGAAGGTGTGCTAGCCTATGCCAACACTTAGGAAACTACGCCTTCGCCATGACTATGTATAGCCGTCTGCTCCAGCATTCTGATCTGTTCAAGCTTGGCGACTGTCCGGCTTCACCGTTTGCCAACTTGAAAAGTGACTCACTTCGGGTACTCCTATTGCCGGCCCTATGACACAATCACGATTCAAGCCTGTTCTGTGTTTCAATTAGGAGCTGCTTATCAGACAAGAGGCCTACAAATAAGGAAAATGGAGAAACTCTTTTGAATTCCGAACCTTCAAATTTATTTAAAAGTTCTCCCGCCTTTGGACGACAACCTTTATTGCTGATTTCGAATTCGCTTGCGATTCACATAGGCATTAGTTGTCTGTGTTTTTTGGAACGAAACCCAGCTTACGGAATGGATATCCGACCTCTTATCGCTTTCAAGGGTCCACGCCGAACTCAGTGGGCGTTGAAGGCTTCGGAGAGATTGTGCTATCTGGACGGGGACGGGGGCGGGGGGCAGTAGACCCATCAGACGAACCAGATGCTTTAATTAGTCAGGATATCGGCCAGCCCATCGTCCATGACAACCGACGCATCTAACTCGTCTAAATGCTTCGACTAACAAAAGTACATGTATACATGCAGATATTATCTATCTACGTATGTGTATCGAACAATTTAATTCAAACAATTACAATAGTCTGCTAAGCTAACAAAACGAAATGAGCGACTGTCGGCCGAAGCAATATTAAGCAAGGGATTCGTCGTTTGATTTATATCAGGGTCTGCCGCAATCTCTTCAGGCATACTGTAGCAAGCTTCGCACGGTTACCCAGTTGTTCGCCCGGTGGCAAGCAAATGTACGCAATGGGCACATCTATTTACTGCTGCCAGAATAAGAACAACAATAACAACGACGACAGAACACAACAACAAGCATCAGGCAAGTAAGCGAGGTCGCTGCGAACGACGCTCTATATTCGTCTGCAAGGGTAAGTCGCCGCGTGTGGCCTAAGTACTGCGCTATCACTGCACCATTGATATTTGCCATACAAATAGCAGTATACACCGCCCGCATTCGGGAGAGACAAAGAAGCAGCTAACTGGGCGAGCTGCTGGGGTACTCTAGTGCGACAAGAAGCCTTAGAGGACTATTTATGGCGAACATTTCTCAAATGCTGTGCTTGGCTTGCCGGCAATGACAACGGCGACGGCAGAGCTGGCACTCTACCTCGGCCACGTGCCTGGCGGACTGCTTATATGGAAAATGGAGGATGGGAGCAGGAAAAGGAAGCAAGTGCAAAATGTGGGCTTATAGTCGACAGGGGGACAGTTGTGCAAACTTGAGATAGTTCTTCTCTCGATGCTCGTGTATTTGCTACTAGCCTATGTAGCATATCTCTATGGGCTAAGGCTGACACACAGAGAGAGACAAACCGACGGGCAGTGTATACGTTTGGCTCGACTTGTGTTGCTTGCTGTTACGTCAGCAGACCAGCGCCTGAACGGCAAAAGCGTCACTGGGCCACTATCTATTCTAGGTACAATGCACCTCTCCAGTAACAACCGTAACGATGCTATGATATTTCGTTCGAATGTTTCAGTAGCAATCTATGTGCTGTGTCTGTATTGGAGTATCTCCAAGCAACGTCCTCTATGCCTTGTTTAATTGTCTGGAAGGCGCTTGCGGTACTTTGTTTTTACGAATAAGGTGCCTGTTACGATAAGATCGGGCCAATAATGAAAGTCACTTGATGAGACCTTGCGACCCATAATACAGATCATTGATCGTGGCAAGTAGAACCCAACTCCAGTGCTCCTTACGGCGCCATTAGCGTTAGAAGTTACTACGATGTACCGATAACTTGTTATATGGTTTAGGGCAACTCATTATGCTCTGTGTTCGCCCGATGACGGTGACTCTGTCAACAAGACGCAATGAAGGCATACCATTCTTATGTGACATACCCAGGTATACATAATTATGTTTTTACATGGGTATTATTAGCTCTTAAAAGTGTAAAGTATAATACGCCCTCTATGTAAGAAGAGGTGTTTTAATTCAATTCATTTACTTACTACATTCTTAATACTTTTCAATCAATTTGTCAAATCTTAACATAAGATTATGTTTATCTCGTTATCCGGAAAGCCTTAGACTTTTGTTGTTGAAAAGCGAAGCCCTGTAGCTGTTTCGAGCTGTGAGGCTTCTGTGAGCCGGCGATGGGTTAGAATTTAAGCTTGACGCAGAAAATATGCAGACCCGCTTTGTGGCATTTGATTGCCGTCATTTCACGGGACCTTCTTGGCGGAAGTTCCATACTATAAAGGTTGTGATACGTATACGTCCCTGTTGGATTTCCTCTAGTTTTTAGTCTCTAATTTTAACTAAAATTGATTGCATTAACCACTTTCTCAGCACAAAAGTCAAGTATGGTAATATTTGCTGAATTTTTTATAACGAAAAGGTTACTGTTTCTATCCTGTATGTGGGCATAAGTATCTAGCTCTGTTAGTAAACGTTTGTCTAGATCCTAGTTTCTGCTGATTCGAAAGTCTAAAAATCTCTGCTTGCCAACATGGTTTTTTTTAACTGATTTATATCAAGCTGCATAAGTTGACACTTGCTAAGCTAATTTCAAATAACTGAATTAATCCTGTGTTAGCAAATCATCCTAAATAATTGTTTATTTTTGAGACTGCAGTATTTTAAACTCGGTCCGTCGGCATGGTAAGCAATTGCACTCCTGAGAATAGCCTGAAGTCATTCTTAACAATCAGCTATTTTAGACGTATTTTCCATCGAACTATCAATCGATGTAATTGACTGCCTATACTTTGACTACTGCGCGGCTACTCTTCGTTGAGTCTCTAGCTACTAACCACTTTTTTGAGGGTGCTGGGTAGCAGAATCGTCGGATAGGCACTAGCTCGATTGATGGGCCTACCGGTCGCTGACCGGTGTCCAGCTTAGCGGATCCTCACTCCCTATCTGCAGTAGAGCTCAAACCTCTCAACTCTGAGAATCAGACTCTGCCAACTGGCACGCGGGAAGCATCTATGCGCGTGTGCCAGAGTAAGAGAACAAGAGTCTGCTCATTCTGTCTCAACATCATTATCATCACTGTTGTAACAATCATTATCACCAACATCATCACGCCTATCCACCGTTTTCCCTGCGGACGATGGCGCGTCTCCCGCAGGGAGGGCGCGGGACAGCGCGAGCGATGCCACTCACCGACCTCGTCGAGAATCTTGGCGTCATTCTGAGCAGCCCGATCTCAGATCGCAATTTCCCATTACGATGGCACTGTCATAACCTACAGTGGTACTGGTGCTGCAATTCTTCATATTTTTATAACGAAACAGCAGCGACTATCAACGCCAACTGGTTCCATTCTGTAGACCCGTACGGCGCCAACCCACTTGGCCTTTCGTTTTACGCCTTACTCTTTGTCCTATCTGGCTGTACTCTAAGAAGCTCATAGAGCAACGGACATGCATACGGCTTAAATATAGGAAAGAAGTTCAACGAGATATAGACGCACTTACACACCTTGAGCAATCAGGCCAAATATCCGAAACGCTCAGAAAGCCCGATGAAGACACCTCCGAATCCGTATTCATGAACGCAGCTATGGCAATATTTGCGCTGTCCCTTCTCTGGCTTGTCATGACCTTTTTTTTGGGACTTGCGCCTTTCCTTTTTATTTCTACTTAAGCGCGGATCGAAGGCGATGAAATTCGATTCATTTCGACACGCCACTGCTTTGGCGCAGCTTGGACGCGAGACAACAATCAGAAACTGCTTCTCTGAAAGACCCCTCGGACTAAGGGAGTGAGACCTAACAAGAAGAAAAAGAAGTTGTGTCTCCCCTGCAATCGTGACAATCAAGTTTCACTACCTAGAGAAAGATGTGGGCTAAAAACAGGGAGCTCAGCCAAACGCTCACATACACACACGCATGCGCGCACGCACGCATGCATGCATACATGCACACAAAGCACTCCTTAAGGCTTAACCAAGCTCAGGGACATCAGTGGGTCACCTCAACGGGTCACTGGATCAAAACAGTTCGGCCAAATCGAGTTGTGGTCATTTTTCATCTTCGACGAATATGAGCAAACTGCTAACATCAAGCGACTTCGATGGCCGACGATGACGAAAGAAAGAAACCTCATATGGGTAGAAAAACTGATCAAACCTCGGTGAGTTGCTACATGATTGATGAGAGCCTTAGGTTTTCAAAGAATAATTGATGTCGTATGCTAAAAGCGCATATAGCAAATGAATTTAATTGGTGCATTATATATCCTGGAAAGTTTTCAACTAAATAGAAACTTTGACGATATTCACTAAAGGCTGTTGCATGTTGCATGACCGTACCGTGTTGAATATCAAAGTCGTTTTTTGCGTTCTGTATTAATTGATTATTGCATGTTGTTTTCTATGCTTGTTATCATTCTCTAAACAATTTTCTGCTGCCCAAAAGCATTGCTATAGTATGCGGCTATTGTGCATCGCTTCAATATACTGAAAGAGTTTATACATGTTGCTTGGAAACTCCATTATAGAATTTCTCACAGTTGTTTGCAATAGTCACTGAAAAATATATTACTTATTAAAATTGCAAATCTGAGAAAATAGGTTTTTCCAATGCAGATATAACGCTTCGCACATTGCCCACATGAACATTCGAAGACGTTTTCGCCCTAAGGATTCGAACAGTCCTCGACGTGTCTTTTCAAGAGTGCAGATCGAATTTGTTCTAGCTGCCTTTCTCTCTCTTCTTCGTTCCCTTGGTCTTTTCGTTTTTCATCCCGCAGCTTCCATTGACCCCCCCCCCCCCTCAGAGCTTGGCCGTCAGCGACTAACTACGACCTTCACGGGAAGACCACGGGTGAGCTACTGTAAAGCACCGACGCTGCCGTTTCTATTTGGCGCCTTTTTCCTTCTAGTTAACAACCTTTTTCCTTCGCTTATTGCTTTCATTGCTGAGCTGTTGTTTGCATTTGGCCAGTACGTTTCCTTATGAGTTTTTTCATTTTCACTTTTTGTCGCTTTGATTTCAGTACTCACTATCCATAAAATTGCACTTGGTGGAATTCATTTAGATTCCGGACTTACTTTCCCAACCGTCTCTCCGATCTATCTGACGCTGTTCTCAATTATAGTCACCTAGCTATGTCGTTGCTGTAGCCTTGCTCAGTGGCTTACTAGGCAGCCCTCACAGAGGCCGTATCTGTACTCCCCGCCACCGCTGCCGCCATAGGAAGGGATCGGTGGATGACAGTAAAGCTGAGACGAAAAGAAACCGTCAAGAGGGATAAGACGAAGCGAACGAGTTCAACAACAATTCGGACAGCGATGACCACCAGTCCGTTCGCAATCGATAGTTTCTATAGCAACCCCTGCCTTAGGCGGACGATCGGGTACGGGGGTTAGTTTTCTGCAGAGGGGACAGAAAGGGGGTAAACGGAGGTGGGCAGTATGGGGTCGGCAGCCGATCCGTGCTGATGCCAAGTCGTGGAGTTTGTAGAAAAATTGGCAAATGCTTCTTCTTCTGTCTAAGCGTTCTCCCACTTGCTCTCGTTTCTCTTTGCTTACTTTTTATTTCCTGTCGCGGCCGCCGCGTTGTTCTTACAGCAGACTGAAGACGGAGGTCGAGACAGCTTCGCGGCCATCGCGAACATCTTGGTGGCTCCTGTCACTGGTGGACCGCCACAGGGGGGCTGCTCTTCGCTCATATCCCACTGCCGGCTGCTCGACCGAAAGAAGCCCGCAGCCGCCTTTGCTGCTGCGTTCCCTTCTTCGTAACGGCACATCCGCCGTCCCGTTGCGACGTTTGGCCCAAAAAGGAAAGCTTTTTGCTTTATTAGAAAAAGTGCCTCTTGTCCCTTCTCCGCTCGAAAGAACCTCTAGATTTGGGTTTTTTTTTCTTTTTCCGCAAAAGAAGGAGGACGACGAGCGGTCAGCAACGACAGTAGAGTGGAGGGAAAAGGAAAGTCGACCCCCATCCGCAAGAAAGGGTGTGCAGTGGGGCGGCTTCTGTGAGCTGGGTAAAACAGCGGAAAGCAACGGCGACATTTAGAAATGGGTGCAGAATAATTAAAGCGCCACAGTTATCACCCTGAATAGGTAGAACTCGTCTGCAATTCGTTAGGCATAAATAGTATCAGAAATTTTTTGAAATCAGATCCTATCATTACTGGTTACATCATTATCAGAAATGCTCAGCATTTGCAATGATATGGCCGGCTCAAATCCCAATGCTTTATTGCACCTTGTAAAAGTAGTACATTCAATAATGAATAAAATTCTCAATATTAGTTAAACTACATAGCGTCGATGAAATGAAAGAAAGGAATTGATTGTCGAATATCAAATGAATGATAAAACAATTATAACAGCAGGGCAGTTGCTGCCAGTCGTTTCACCCTTTCCGGCGGAAAAACGTTTTTACGTCGAAATGGCTTTGGCCCCTTGGTCCTACAGGCCTCGACAGCAGCCTTATCTGCCGCCACTAAGGATTGCCATCTTTTTCCCAGCTCTTCTCTAAATACTCCAAACGCTCACCGCCGTTGTTGCTACATGACCAGCTTCCAGTCCCACGACGAAACCTCCGTCGCCTCGTTTCGCCATCCTATACCTACCAACCGTGCGTTCCTTTGGGCAGACTTCCACCAGCGCGCCGACCAGCCGCTGCTATCAGAACTTTCGAGTTCCGTTCTTTATAGCAACCAGCACCGTCACGCAGATACGCGCACACATCCGTATCCAGATACCATCCTTTCCTTTTTATACTTTACCCTTGAAGAGAAATACCCGTTTCGTTTTCCATGGACGCTTTTTCTCCCACTGTGGCTTAAGTTACTGTAGAAGCTGCGTACAGTAACCCAATGTGCTTGCCCCACTCCTCGCTCGCGCTGCCATTCTGCATCGGGCATCAGTTTTTCCCTCGGATATTTTTTTCGTTTAGTTTCGTTTCTCGCTGCGCCTTCCATCTTCTGATGCAAGAGTCCAGTCCTTTTTTGGTAACTCCCGCTCTTTTTTTAGACCAGTTAGGCCGCCTCCGTCCCACCCGGACCTTTATCCACCTTACTTCCTTGATCAGCCTCATCCCCCAAACTTTCTTTTTCCCCTCTGACTTCTTGGAGTTACTACGTCTGCGATTGCTATTTCCTACGCTGCCACAAGAGAGACGGTCCGGCAGAGAAGGATTCGATTTCGGCGATTTACTACAATACCACCGTTGAACTAACCGGAAACCACGAAGAACCACCCCATGGAAAACGGTTGAAGGCGTAAAAAAGAGAAAACAGTGGTTAACTTCGGCCATGCAAGGGAGCACACATGCGCACATATAAAAAGAATATACAGAATTTCTGGAAGTAGAGTAGCAGAAAGGTAGTTGGAAGATTAGCTATTCCGGGGTCTGCTAAATTATCGAGGAGCTAATGATGGTTGCTGTGTATATCATCGCCGGCAGAGCCCCAAATCTGCTCAGGGTTCAGTTTATTGCGTCTCTATTATGTTCCTTTTACCTTTGCGGTTGTTCACAGGGGCTGCCCAGCTGTTCCACCTTTTCCTCTTTTGGCTCGTTTCGCGCTCTGATTTGAAATTATGGGGTTGGGCAAGTGGAAAAGGGGGGGGAAAGCAGGCATAAATATACGAAACAAAAATGAACGAAGTAGGGCCGAGAATGACTGCAAGGAACGAAGACTGGAAAGAAAGCAGTGAAATCGGTGCTCAGAACACGTCTCAACAACACATGTGTTGATGCTGCCGCTGCTGTCACAGCAACTGCTGTTACTTTCCGTATGAAAGGATTCGTGGACAGAAAGTGGAAGGCCCTGGTAACATCGTCGTAAAGTACATGACGCGCCGAAAATCAGAAGCAAAATAAAACGATGAGTGTAGCGCGAAAAATCAAACGAGAGTGACAGAAACAAAAGTCAACGAATGAACCTAATGATGCCAAATGGGACATAGAACGTCTGTTTCGCACTCGGGACTATGTACATCAAGTGAATAATAATCCAGGACGGCATTCTGTTCAGCTCAACTAGAACGAAGGACCAGTCCTCTATACCTTCAAAAATCGGACATAAAAAGCTTTGTAGAAATCCTGCAGAAGTAGACTAAACAGCATCGGCTGTACCAGGAACGACGCGATAAAGGCCTTTTTTTTCCTTATTATTTATTCTGCTTCCTCAGAAATCAACATGGAAAGTACATTCCAAATGATTCACTCTTCACTCCGCTCGTAGCTTGCAAAAAATATCGGTTAACCGCATTACGGAGGTAGAATTAAAATTAGGGTTATAAAAGTGCAATTATAGGGTAGGTTACCATGACCTGAAAGACATGTTTAGGTACGTACATTGACATGCTGCAAACGAGATGAGATTATTGCGTAATGATAATCGGACATTGCGTTTTTTGCTAAAAAAAATAAAACTACAAATTATTGGTTAGCAACTAGTTTATCGGCCGGAAGCAACTGAGCGGCGGCACTGAGCTAAAGAAGAAATCCTGCTCCTTTACGCTTTAGTATGCTACAGCACAGTATCACATCGGGCAAATCGTGGAGATGGTTAGCAAGCAGCGTATTCGACGCTCCAGAAACCAGATACTTCGCTTTTCGAACTCCCTTACTACTGCTATTACTATGACTACTTCGTCTCTCGTTTCGAAGTTGGTTCGTTCAATCGTATTTCGATCACCCGTCCGACCGTCCGTTAGTTCGTCTATTTCCCCTGCTGCCTCTCGTTTACAGATGAACCAACATTTCATCCAGTCGGCTACTTCTGAGCACGGCCATAGCCACTGCGTCGGATCGGTCAAGGTCCACAACGACGGCGGCAACGGCGCAGTCCCAACAGAGGGCTCTAGCTCCCAACGTGTCGGCATTTGGCCGGCCTTCCTACCCCACGGTCTCGACTCGTTTCGGTGACGGACGGACGAACGAATAGACGCGGCGTTGCGTTTTCTCTCTACTTTTTTGATGACGGATTACAATCTCAAGTTTCAAGCAACCAAATCGGAACTTAGCAGTAGCATCAACGATAGCGGCGGCGGCGGCAGCAGCAGCAACAGCGACTGTTATTGACAACTCTCTTGGCCTCCGCCGTCTCCCATTCGTCGTTCCTGTTCGAGTTGACTTTATCCCTATTTTCGTCACCAGCTTCAGGCGGCAATGTCCCTTTTGAGATTCCGACGCTTTGTCAGTTCTATCGATCTTCTCACAGCTTTGCCTAACATCATGAAGACCAAGGGCAAAAACAAAATAAGCTCCAAATTAACGGGAGAATTACGGTTCGACAAGTTGATTCTTCTAGAAGAATCATCTAAGAGAAATCAGGGCGCAGAGTAATCAAACACAGAAAAGTAATGAGCAAAACTGAGCTGATACTCTGCATTCTCTTCTAATGATTAGTTGGCAATATTGTTATAACAACAAAAGTGCCTATAGTTAACCAGTGACCTATGGCTTGCTTTACATTATATATAGAATCCTATTTCAAAAGCGCCATAGTTGACGAGGTACAAAGTGTACTATTAACTGCAAGTGAACACATTATCGGCCCCCAGTTATCGGTCGGAACACAAAACTACTCTAACATAGATTATATAATTAGTTGTGTAATTATAAATGACTCACTATTAAGAGATGATGATCTGAATTGATACGTACTACGTCCAATGTTAAATATGTAATATAGTTATATTTAATATTATAGCCTAATAACCTAGCCAATGCTGATATATATTGTATACGGAAACATTTCGAAAGTTAGTAGCTTATTCACTATTAGAAAGGACGCAAACGTTCTCAGCAAAAAGACACCATTTTACGTATTTAGAGATTATGAGAAATCGTGTGATCATGGGTTCATACTATCCGTGTTAGCTTGAATTTAACGAAATCCAAAAACTTACTCAACTCTAATTTTTCTATAGTTTATGGTAGAAACCATATCGCAATTTTTATAGCAGTTCGTTTAGCTTTACTGGCTTGATGGTCCCTTATTGAAACTTTTAGGTGTCTAAGCTTCTTTCCTATAATTACCGTATACTTGCTTACTATCAATCTGTTGTGACTGCCCCTCCTTCGTTGGTTGTCGAAGCTGCGCCGGTTTTTCTCCCTTGGCTATTTTCCGAACGGAAGCAACAGCAGCAGCAGCGGTGGCGCGAGGTTTGTTTAATCGTGTGGACGACTCGACGCTGACGTGGCGATGTTTCCACTTGGCTGCATTGCTCCTCCCCCGAACCCCTGCACCTCTCCGGGCAACGCCGTTCGACTGCTGCTGCTCAATCTGTAGGTCACTGACGGTCAGTTAGATCGTTGAGTGTGCGATTGGTAGCAAAAAGCGGCGATCGAGGAGCGACCAGTACAACACACTTGATTCAATGATTTCTACGGCGATCACGGCACCCCGATAATCGCAGCAGAGTTGTCGACATCATCGGAGTCATCGGCGGGGCGTCCAATTTCGTTGCTTCTGCTGGCGACTTGTAAGGAGTGAGTCGCAGTGCTTCTGCGATTTCCCGCCACTTACTTTACTCCACCGTATGGCTGTTCCTAGTACAGTGGCTATAGACTGCAGCCAAGTTCCATGAGTTTGGGCATTTTCTTGTTTCGAGAGGCAAAGATACTGATATCTCGGGCGGATCAGGGCCAACTTGAGCCGACTCTGTCACTCCACCAATAATATGCTGACCTATGTGGTAATCATGACACCGTTATTAAGGAGTAGTTGGTCGTTCTTACTTGGGATTTCTGATAATGCCTTAGCAGAATTTAGTATCTCAACTGTTCTACACGATGGGCAGTTCCCAAGGCAGGCAAAAAGATAGGTGGAAAAGGCTAGAAAATGCCTACGAAAATATTCTTAGTGTCGTATAAAGGCGTCCATTATAGTATGTGTAAAGCACACATTTTGTACTCCTCTAACCATAATTTAAGTTACTTTATTCTATTCTACCTCCGGTACGTTCTTACGCTTGTATCAGCAAACACATCGAGATGATACCGTGGCGATGCTTCGCTGTAACATTAGAGTTCAAGCTGGTATGCCATTTTATTTGATGGCTTCACCCTAGCCTCTGTGTTTTCGATCAAAGTATCCGAGCGTAGCGAATAGCTAAGTGCTCGCTCTGGTCTAGGATAACGTCGACCGCACGTGCAGCAGTAATAGCAGTAGCATCACGGCGCTGTCCCTTCTCACGGATACCCGTAATAGTTGTAGTGAACCGAAAAATCCTTAGATGCTGAGTATGCGTACAACAGGCCATAGAGGCTATGCTGATACCTTTTGACGGCGAAAACCTCTGTTGGCCTGTCGACATGGTTCAACCTATGTTTGGCTGTTGTCTCGACTGCCTCGGGTGACACGTCTGCCTAATGATGCGCGACCAAGCATCGTATGCTAGGTTAGCTTATGCTCAACACGCACTGCACATACCACCATCGTGTGGTGTTTACCTGATGATAGCACCAAAGATTGGCAAGCTGACCTTGCTTTATTTGGAACGAGAAAACCAAATCACATCGTGAGTAGTGTATTCTTGCCATGACGGAACGTTAGCTACGTACATTTTGAGCCTGAAGTAATTGCTTCCATCGCAGTAGTAAACGTTTGGGTTTACTTGCAAAACTTACAATTGTTACGCACGCACACACATATTGAATACTACTTTCATAATCTAACCCTGGGGATCCGATTTAGCATTTAGAAGTTACGACTTTCATTACTTTGTACAAAACGTAGTGGTATAAACGTAACCTACTTTTTCTATCTCCTCTATATTGGCTGTGACTGTGGCGCATTACATGTATATACGTTTGTATGATATCCAGCCTGAAGTTGAACTTTTTTCGCCTCGCCGCACGCAGCTCCTTGCGTTTGTTCGTGCGGTACTACTAGATGGAAGTTCGCACCAAAAAAGATGTAAACAAACCTACAGCTACGGCAGTGCTTCATCATCGGAATTTCAGGAAACGCAGCTCTTACCCTATTTCTGCACGCGCAGAAAACCCCTACCGAGATAATAAGCTTCCTCGGTAACCCCACGTCGACAGGGTCCCGCATCGCAAATAATATTCCAGGGGGGCATAAGCTTCAATAGAGCTGAACGAAAAGAGCACACATCGGACCAATAATGCATACTTGCCGTCTAAAGCCATTTGTGTATTTTTGATAATGTTTTTGCATTGATCAGTTCGTAAGTGATGGGAATTTTACGTGAGTATGGCTACCATGTTGCTGTCGTATTATAAAGGTGTTCGCACAACTGCAAAGGGAATATGCAAAATAAGCCCGTAAGAATTTAAACCCCGAGTTGACGCCATGATGAAGGCGAACAAAGATTGCTTCGAATAAACATCACCGTCAGGAATGATACAAGTTAGGCGTACGTAAAAATCGAATTTTTTTTTGTTTGGATACACCTTTAAGAGCAGCTCCTGAAAAAGAGTTCGGATTCATATTGGGCCTAGCCGATATCAATTTTTTTGTTTACATTTAGAGTCTCTTTCATTCACAGTACTGACCTTACTTCGGTCGCTACAACGTTACAAAGAATGGGCCTGTCGGCCTAGATCGCAAGTCACGCCATTATAGTCTTTTATCGTTATAGCAGGAGTATTGCCGTTAGGTTTTCCTTAACGTTGTTGAGGCAGCGCTAAAGCGAAAGTTGGTTAGAGCTACAAATCGGAATACTTAATGTGACTCGGAATGTGTTACGAAGTGTAATCGCGTAGATGACGACGGTAGCAATACGAGCGTTTGCAGCTGGCCTTCGGGGACTCTGCTGCAGAATCCTTCGATTTAGCTGGTCTAGGTCTCCCAGGAGTCATAAGGCCAGCCAGACAGACATCTGAACGGCTAACTCACATAACCTAACCCTCCCGCTTAGGATTATTAAGGAACCGAATAGTCGTTTATGTACTCGTTTTGCTTTGTATGAAAGACTTTCGCTCACGTGGCCAGCCAGTAGATGATAATTTTGTTAAATACGTCTGCTATCATGCTAATGGCCTTCAAGCCAGCTTCGAGAAAAATTTTAATCCAAATAATACGCGAAAAATGTCGCAATGCTAGATAGGCAGCCAGCTAATTTCTATGTAAATTTTCCTGTCTTCACAACGCTATTTCCACGGACATAATATAATAGGCGTTACTAGCTGTTGGCCCTATTATCCGTAATGTCAATCAGGGCAATGTGTATGCCTCAGATTTCGGATTCAGATTAACCTCTTGCTATATTGTTGCAACGAGATTTCCGCTAAGGTTTCGACTATGAATGGCCCCGTTGAGCCCAATGAGAATTGTGAGAGAAACGGTTTGATTTTGGTTGATTTTGCGTGCCAGCAGTAGCGGCAGTGTTTCGTCCGACATTTGCGTCCTCGTGGGAGCGAGTGCGGTATTGAGATATGCTGCTGCTGCTGCTGGTATCTATCGGTATTTGTATATGTGTGCCATCGTTAAGTCCTCTATATACACCTTCGGCAGTTGCTGTCGCTTTATACTCTTGCCCGATACCCCTCAAGTGGAACTCGCGTCATCCCTGAAACGATCAGTCTATCTCGTCTATGTTCGACAAGGGAACGCAATGCCAACGATGACGACGCTGAATTGGCCGGCGTTCCGCTTAAGACACTGCTGCTGCTGCCGCCGACCGAGATGCCAAGAGGAAAGCAAATGACGACCGACCGACGGAATGAAAGGAGAAAGAAGCGAGTGACAGGAGAACATAAGTAGTGCCGTCAAATCGGGCCTCTGGGACGATAAGAGTCGTTTCAGCTGCTAACTGAACTCTATTACAACATTCGCCTGATAGAAAACAGTATACCCGAAAGGCCATATTACGGAGACGAGCGAGACAACAACATGTAGTAGAAACAAGCGCACAGGACAAGCTGTGTTGCGATAGCGTATTGATTCTCCGATTTTAAATGGTTTCATCTAAGGTTATGTTGCGTCTTCTTCGTAAGCGGAGTTTTAACATGACTTACTTTGTGTTGATAAGTTTATAATTATAATTTTTCAGTTTTTCGTAGTTACTCAAATTTCTTAAAGCTTCCTGAGAATTGATCAAGTTCTCGTTTACACTATCCAGCCAATGATGAGTCTGTCCTTGTAGAGTTCTTGTGTAATATCGAGTGCGAATTAAAATGTGATGTAATTTTAATCATATCGTGCTTCCTTTGAAAGTCGCTACTGAAAAATGTACAGATTCCCCTACTTCCATAGCGTACTACTGAACGGAGGTTTGCATAATCAACATCTTTTTAACGCCACATATAGCACTGCTAGTATCAGAAATAATGTAAAAACAATCCGTTTAATCAATGGATCGATCTATTTCGCCAGTATCTTAACATGCACTAATTATTTAGGGATATCTCACACTCCGAACTCGACAGCGCGCTCATTCGGCTTTTGTCCTAGCTAGATCGTTCCTTTGCTCTCGCTCCTGCTGCAGTCGTTCAGTAGAATGACCAGGCCAAATAGACAATCGCATGCCACGCGCCTGCTCCCAAGGTCGCCAGATGGACATCAAATCGGCCTGCACTAGAGAAGACAGACTACAAATCCCAGCATGTATAGGATATATACGGAGATTGTAAGCCGAGCTAGACAGAGGTCAGTTCAGATTTACTTAGACAGAGGTCAGTTTTGGCCAGGGCTAAGCCAAGCTCGACTGGATCAACAACGCAGTTGAAAAAATAGTGAAGAGGCATTTCATGCGTAGAGGACGAACTGGGAGTCTGTCAATGACAAACAAGCAGCGGCAGCGGCGGAAACTCCAATGAATTTTACTTCAAATTGGTGTTTTGTCGTCTATGATCAGTACGTGGCCTCGAGAACAGGAGACGCGCACAGAGCTCGAATGTAAAGCAATGGAAGCGGAAGGAGGAATTGAAGCGCGCCGGCCGTGCACAAGTTTAAGCGACAGTAAGGGAGCGAGCGCGCTAGTTTGAGAGCAATCACGAACTCGGGTTCGAGCAGATTGGCGCAAATGCTGATGGCACCCAACGAAGAAGCAACAACCGAATCGAAAGAGCAAAAGACGAAGGGAGACAGCAGCAGGTGATGAAATCAACTACTAAACATAGAAGAAATCATATGCATAGGGAAGCCGTTTTGTTGGATGCTGTGAGGGTTCTACCAGAGAATGCCAGGCCAGTGACCTGTGAGCGGTCGCGTTCGGGCATTTACGCAAGCGTAGAACAGGATAGCAAACCTGCGCGCTGCGGATATAATCAAAGGGGTGTAATGATTCGAGGAAGGCGGCTGGGTAGAACGAAAAGAAGTTTTTCCATTTTGGAAAATATGGAATGCTTAAGGAAATTCTGACATCTTTATAGAAACGTAGCTTGAAAACGTTAGCTAAATATTATATAAATAAACAAACAAAAAGAGGCTCTAATCACACACACAGCAATCATAAAATAAATAAATCATAAAAAAAACAAAGCACAGTAATCATAAAATACTGATTCCAATAAAATCGGGTCCACTTTTATTAATTTACATTATAAGAACGAATTATAAATTTACCATGTATACTAGTTTGGTCAAAAAGTAACGATTCGGATGTTCTTTCGTCCCTTTTGGCTTTCAGCAATTAGGTAGATCTAGATAGCACGCCCTGTCTCCACCATGGTTTTGTGTTGGACAAAAGTGTATCGCGTTGTCTGGGTTTTAATGGTGGATATTTTATGTAAAAAATGTGGTCTAACGGCAACTTTATTTTCATTTTTGCCAAGTTCAAAAAGCTACTAAAGCAGTTAAGGACAAGAATATTTCTGCCATATATGCAGTGTATATTCCATGACGCATATAGAGGCTGCTTAAGGATAATGTGCTCGGTTCATAGATAGCGTCTTGGACTTGAATGATTTACTTCACTGCGATTATCTGGAGCGAAAAAGGACCACCCGAAGGCGCTCGTGAAGTAAGACGACCGGCAAGCGACTCATAAATTTGCTGAAAATATTAATTGCGATCTTGTAACTCTTGTCTATAATTTTTACTCCATGAAACTTACCAAAAAATAGGAACCTGAGTGCTTCATAAACTGAATAAAAAGTATCGGAAAACTTGACTTTCCATTGCCTCTCAACATCTTGCCCAGCACAAAGCAACCAAAAACTATTAAGATATATTTTTACAAAAAATTACTATGAGTGACTAGAAAATGTATTCCGGCGTTAACATGAAGCAGAAAAATGATGAGTACCTCGAAAAGGTATGCTTAAGTTAGCAGTTAAGTCAGATCTTTAGGGAAAGAGGACCACAGTTAACATTCGTTGGAGTTGGAAAAGCTTTGGAAAAATGCCCAAAAAAGGTCGACAAAGGGCTGAATATGGCCCAGTTATATTAGGTAAACAAGGCTATCTGATGTGAAAAAACGTCCAATTGACGGGTAAAAGCCTGTTTTCTTTAAAACACCGAACGGCCATATGTTGCAAAGACCGTAAGGGTCACTGCGCAGAAACTTGAGAGAGACATATTTTCACTTTTACCGGTCATTAGCAAAATAAATTCGTAACAATACATTTGCTAATAAAGAGGGTCTCAAAAACAGGTTGGACGAGTTTTTATTAGCAGATCTGAAAAGTTTTTACGAGGCAAAATAAATAGATTAATAATAAATTATTTTGTTGTTGGCATTCAAGAAGTGCGATGTTTTCGTCAAGCATAAAAGTTGCCATTACATTCTGATTAACTTTTGTATTTACTTACCTATAAAACCTACACAGAATTGATGTTGTTAAAAATAGGGTTCCTGTAAAGGCAAAAGATAAACACACGCTTCTCCCTTCCTTTGGAACCGCTTTTTCAGTTTATTTTTTCAGTATACTTTAATTAGGCATCGCAACAACTCTATTTAATGATTTGTTTAAAGCTAATTTTCAAATTAACCATACTGCTATATTTAACTCTCTGATTTACAGTCGGTGATACAGATGTCTGGGTTCCGCAGTCTGGGTGACGAAGAAGAGGTGGAATTCGAATGTCGTGCATCGTCAAAAGGTCTTGAAGCCACTTTAGTTTGTGGGCCAGGAACTAACGACTGCAAAGGCTCTCATCGAAGGCCTATGTCTAAAAAGAAGTTTCGAAAAGTTAGGTAAGTCCACTATACTCATATATTAATTAGTCCATTGCAAATTGCTTTAACTCTAAGACAACTATGATAAATGGTTGTTCTTATACTTTGGCCTAAAGAAACCGAGAGGAGTTCGAATAAAATATATAAATATACATTTATATCGGAAAGATCGCTGAAAACGTCTCTCTTATTGTTATTAATTATGTAGCTTTTCTAACTCCTTGTAACTGAACTGCCAATATTTTCAATCGCATAATGGTTTTGCCCCTTAATATAATTGTACACTTCATAAAGAGGCTGAGGCTTTTAGTAGACTAACAACCATGTTAAGTAACACACAAGATGTTCTACACAATACTGTAAAAGCCATTATTTGTACTTGCCTTAGGTGCTACAATTGCGGCGAATTCGCAAATCACATTGCCGCAAAATGTCGGGAAGGGCCTTTGCCAAAGCGGTGCCATCAGTGCAAATCATCAGACCATCTGATCGCTGACTGCCCGCTCAGGGCGGCCACATCTGTTCCTACGGATGCCATCACTAAATGCCCCAGCAGTCAGGAAAAGGATGCGAGCAGCGGGAGCGGCGGACACGGCACCACTCTGCCAACTACAACGCTCTTTGGTATGAAAAATTCGAACATTTCTATTCAATTGATTTTCGCAAATTATTTACATGTGTAGTGGTCAAATATACTTAGTTCTAATATAGCCGATTAGGACTTTTTGCTTTCGCAACTTTTTAGGGAAAAAACTGAGTTTTTAAGTGTTATTTAAAACATTTGAAGGTAGAGTTTCAAATTCACAAGAATAGGGGCTGCAAAACATAAAACTCCTATTTTTGAGAAACATCAGCTCTATAAATTTCTGATTCACTCCAAGAAAACAAACGTGCTCGTGTCATATTGGTATCAAATAATTAAACGGGTATTCATTTTACTCAAAAGTCTTAGGCATTTTATTTATAATGAGGTATGAAATACATATATGTATAGTAAGAATTATCAATGATGTTTTTGGCTAATTTCAGACTCTGGATTGGAGAATCAAAGCTCAGAAGAGGAAACAGACATTGGAAGCGCCGGTAAAACAGACGACCGTAGCAAAAATAACAAAAACAACACGAATTCATAAAATGTATACGAAAAACGTATCCCTGAAACGTATGCCAAAGGCACTGAGTTCATTACGAAGGATAACGATACTATTATTGCAATGGCAGATTATGTAGACCGCCTCCTTAAAACTATTCTTTACGCGTTGCTATACAACGCATTCGTAACACGTATAGCCACTTAGAGGAAACTATACACAATAAATGTATTGGACAAAGATGGATCGATGCGGCTAGTGTACAACACCGTAAAATGGGAGGTTTTTGTTTGGGGGGGGGGGGGGAGGTCAAAGTAAGGTAATTACTTTCTTCACAGGGCTCGAACATCTGTGTATATACATAGAATGTAAATATCGATCTATCACGAATAGTATTGTGTGTACATCGCAACTCGTATTGGCTCGCCACATGTTCCGAAGTAACGAGGTTGGGAATCTTTGTCACAATAAAGCAGCAAAAGAAAATAGCGAGTTAATACGATATCAAAGAAAAATGGTCCACAGGATCCGACAATGATCTGCTTTCTTGAGGAATACGGGTCTAATTATACTCTACTGATCTATCTTATTAGATTAATCGGCGTCTTATTATATTAAGCTATAGCTTGCTACAAATTTACACGTGATGATATTGGAGATAGGCCTTGTAAATCTCAGGTTGGTTTCTATTATGCTGTGAAACAAACAACATGTTGGATAGAAAAATTCCAAAAGGAATATCCCGTATTTTGAAACATACAAGGAAAACAGTCAGCTTTTAACGTGTTTTTAGCAGCTCATAAGGATACGTTCTTGTCCGGAGTAAAGCATCTAGTCAGCGTTTCGTATGATATTCCCGGCGAAGTAAATGGAATTACATAGGTAATAATTTAGTGGACGTAGTGGAAAAACTATAGAATGTTCCAGCAACGTGGAACACAGCAATTGATGATCGTACCAAAATGTAATAATTTAACAGCTTGACATATAATCAACGACAACACATATCGATTATAGTTCGGTATATTACGGGTTTGTATTGCTGATACAATACAATATATAATTAGTTATGCAACAGTTTCTATAGAATGAAGACGCTACACTTGTTAACAATTCGCGTTTTCAAAAAAGTCTCGGTTTCAGAAGCATGCATACTAGGATATACTGTGAAAGTATCTCACTATGATAAATCTATTAATTAGTAGATAAATACATAAACGACATACACAAATGGTAAAAAATATTTAGGTATCGTGATACACATCGTCATACTGTTTATAATAGAAGCCCACCATAAGCTCCAAGGAAAAATAATGATCATTGTAACTTTCAAACTTTCATACAAAAGACAATTTAGTGTAACCTTTAGAGTCAGGCTTATAACACAAAAAGCGAAACAACTTCAATGATTGAAACGACAAAGGGAATGAGGTTGTTTGTTATCCTATAGTTTTGCGAGCAACTGCGCCTGCTCTTCAGAACGAATCAATCGTAATCGTCTTCTTGAGCGGAAAATCAAAAATATTTTCTGTAGCGGATACCTCCTACGTTAATAACTCGATCGAATCGTACGAGGGAACCCTTTCCTACAGTAACAATATAAATGTCATATAGTATATCATAAAAATAGGTAGATATGAATGTTTCGATTTGCGAGTAAGCCAATACAGAAGAAGCTAAACTACAGGCCATGATTGTCGAAAAATATACCGTACGCTTGCAAGTCACTGCAGAAAAATAAAAGCTTACATCAGTTAACAAATAAAAATATTCCCTCACAAACTTAGCTTATTGTTCTTCTGCCTAGATAGTCAACTAGAAAATAAGAGGCCTTTTGCCAATAAAAGGGTGAGACGTACTTCAATGCAATTATTCTTCATTATTTGACTGAATTTTGTTTTTGTTAGAAATACGTAATCCTAAAGCATTTCTTCCACAAATATTTTGGGACTGATTTTCACCAACCGAAACTCTTATCCTATCCTGCTGTTTACATATACATGAACTGAATACAAAGAAACAAAGCTCAAAGAAATATATGGTTCTGCATAATAGAATGAGATCTGATAACATTTGATTTCCTAACTCACACGTTCTTTAGACTCCGAACTAGTAGGTAGTTTAAACTGCAGATTGATCTCATAAAGTGATCAATTGAAAGCAATTGTATGCGGACCTTTCGCGTTAATGATACGACCGTTTCTATACGTAGTGACGTGAATTAAAGTTAAATGATTAAACCTCTAATTGAAAACAACGCCACAGCTATAGTACCTTCGATTAATTATAAAGGTTATCAATTAAATAGCCGTATGAAGTTATTACCAATTAAACTAAAAGCTAAAAAAGGATTGATAATAAACAATAGTTAGCAATAAACTACTGAACAAAAAAATTACTTTTGCCGCTGTAGCTTTTAAGGAAAGCATACCGTTGTTTTAATTTGAGGCCATTAATACAACATTGACGGTACGCGTGGTTATAGAAATCTTTTTTCTCTATAATTTTTATAAAAGAGTTCAGTGTATTCAAATTTGGATCAGTTAAGTACGAGCAAAGATATCGTGCCAGATAATACTCAAGACATTGATGGTGTGTGATAATGATAATTGCGTGGCCAGATGTGAAGGATTTAATACGCTAACAGGATGCAAATTTTATGACACTGAAGGTAAAGTATTCCATAAAAAGCCGTCAGAAAACTAACGCATTAATTGACAATTAATCTAAACACCGCCACCTAATTTCTTACGTATATATACATGTATATGGAAAAAAACAGTAATATCAGCACGGTCATTGAAACACAGACACCTCGCTTAATGTGATTTTTCTATGAAATAAAACATTTTTTTTATGAAACTATCTTTTTAATCAGAGGGAAGCTTGTTTCGTTTCTCAGCATCTAAGCGTTGGTAGTATTTTTTTTGTTCCTCAATAAATTTATTAAGACTCTCCTTGTCATCTGGGTCCAACATTCTCATTGGGATGAAATACCTGGAAGCACATAAAATTGAGTGTGCTGTCGTTATATTTTGTACAAGAAATGTTTGGTAAGTCAAGTAGCTCAGAAGCAAGTACATATCGCTTACGATTTCGCCAATTACCGTAAGTACTATTTTATATCGCGATAAATTCATAGCTATAAACGTTTTGGAACGACTCTAATTGAAGATTTCACGGTCACGTAGCACTAATCTAGTAAATCATTTGATAACGATCCACAATTGTATTAGCATATAATTGCATTATCAATTATTTAAAATGAAATATATCTATCTAAATTAATAAGACATTACTTAATTATATTCTGCGCGTCCTTGAGTTCGAGATTGTAGTCGCTTGCGGCCTGAGAAGCTTGGTATTTTGAAGGATCACTGGCATGCTTTTTAAGTAGTTGCGTTGCCTTTGAAAGGCTGATTCTGCCTTTGGGAATATAGCTTGGTTCAAAAAAACCAAACTCGGGGTCAATAGGCTTTTTCCGCGCTTCCGGAAGTTTTCGGCTTTTTTGGATACAGACCTACGATAAAAGACATACATATAGTGCTATTATATGGATTTACTAATCTTACAAAGTTCTTGTAATTTAATATATATATTAATTTATTTAATATTAATACTAACTCATATCCAATGAAACTATGATTCATAAACAAGTGGATAATATATACATTTTTTTTTATATGTTCTCATAGATTCCGTATATTCGGAAAATGTACACAACATTAACTTAATTAAACTCCGGTTCGGGACGTGGCTCCCTAAATGTTAGTGTAAACAGAAGTTAAACCTGACTGTCACTAGACCTAACTCAATTAACAATGAAAAAAAAAATTAGGCAACCTTGTGGGAATGGATGAAGAGACATCCACGCAACATACTTATCTTCCGCAAATTGTATGAAAACGAATTTTACTAAGGTTATTTACAACTTTCGTTAATTTCGCATGTATATATATAACACTGACAGCGATAGCGCATGCGTTTCTGTGCTTGCCGATGCTTTTGTTGGGATGAAAAGAAAATCCACTATATTTCCAGCACTGAAAACAAAACCATAAACTTAGCGGACACAGAAGGCCCGTCCTTGGACTATGAGCGAAAATCTATCCCAATGTCTTTTTGTCGAACGAACCTGTATTAAAGAATAACCTTACTTGGTTAGCAGAAATCGATGGTTGATCGAATTGCGATGGAATACGTGGTTGTTGACGAGTCAAAAGAATACCTTTACACACTAGAATGTTAGGAATACGTCATGAACACGACTGTAAAAAAACCACAAAAACCCGTTCTGATCTCCAAGACTATGAAAGACAAACACTCTTGTTCTCGATGGCGGCTAAATTTAACATGTTCAATCCTACCGTTACTCGAATTATTCACGAGAACCTCAGATATAAGCCTTAAAATCAGATATAAATCTTCTCAAAGCCTAGAGAGCTGAGAGAAGTGATGGACAGACTGGTCCCGCGGTGTCATTTGTTTCTGAGAATTCTCGAAGATGCAGTACTAGGAAGCTATCTTATAAGCTTCCGGAAAAAAAATCCTTGTAAGAATAAGCTCCGGTGTGCATAGGATACATACAAATATTTAGTTTCTGTTGAATGTTGTGTTTAAGGAAGGGTAAATAACGGTGCCATATGTATTTCAGAAGTGCGTATTTCTTCTCAAAAAAATTACTTAAGTATTTAAAAAAAAAGTGGCAAAACCCAGTACGGCCATTGTATCATATGTCGCGGGCTATACATACTCTGCTGAAGTACGCCTATATGTGGAAAGTGATTGAGAGAGAGTATGATCATTTTTAGTATGACGACGTGAATTCGCTCACTATTTGTTTTCATGTGCTCACGTCGATTAGTTTGAAGGCGTTTTAAAATATAGATAGAAACGTTTGGGACGGGTTTGTAAACGGTTTAGGCTCCCAGCGCTAATGGAACTTATTACGTGTAATGGGGATACCTTTGTCAACAAATACAGAAAGGTTTGTCTAGGTAACGCTTATCGTTTAATGCAGAGCCATCGACAGAATAGACATTTTTTGTTAATTAACGCGCCGTCCTGAAAGAGACGACGGCGGCAGCATCATAATGTCTCCTTAAATTATCACAACACTCAGAATGTGGATCTTTTTTCAAATTTTTCCCACAGTGGGGACATTTTTTAGATAGTAGGCACAATAGCAGTTGGTCACAATAGTGATTTTTGCATGTACGGGAAATATTTTTTCATGGCTGAGTAGTCGAAAATAGTTTGCCGGTGCATTCCTGAAAGAATTCAGAGACAACTGATACTGACCAAATCTCTTGACTTCATTGTCTTCAGGAAGTTTCTGTCTGATTTCAGTAGCATAAGACTTGCGCCTAGGTTGTTCATAACCAACCCAGCAATGATAGACGTAGAAGTTAATTTACCAGTCAAAACGGACATTATAAAGACGTTTCTGCATGTTTTTAATTAGTTACAAAGTTTTTCCAGTAATTGTGCTTACGTGTTCCTTCCATTCATGCCTAATGAAACCCCTGCTTCTGTCTCTGTTGCAATGGCTCATTCAGTCGCAATGTCTCCAGTCGTCGATTTCGGTTCACTGAGGATCGGTAAACTTCACTAAGAAAGGCTTACAACCTGCTCTGGTAAAATTCGTCTATAAATAAATTGTTTTAGCATGTTGTCTAATTTATGTTTGTTATCACAGACTATTTATGTTCGCGAAAACGTTCCAGTTGATGCAGTCTATGCAATTAAAAGAAGATATCTTCTCAACTAACTTCTGGTCTATCCTTATTACGTTATACTACATAATCTATTGTGTCACGGGTTCTTATTACATTAGATAGAAAATTTCAGGTTCGGCCTGGATTCGATATACTTATTTTTACAAAAAAAAAATTTAGACCCACCAAGGAGAAAAACAGGAACAATAGTTTCACACCTGTAGTGAAAATAAGGTACGTAATGCAAATACAGAAATGTCACTCACATTTTTCCCTTCCGAAACCACTCGAACATCGTGAAGTCGTTGATGCAGTGCAGCATTTTTGGCAGTAATTTTTTTTAGAACTTCAGCTGCAATAGAGATAAATGTTTGTGTTATTTTGATAAGTGAAAATTTATTTCTCCCTTTAAATTCGTTTGGGATAGGTAGGTCAGAGTATTTTATAAACAGCGACTGAATGATATTTATGGTCGTCGAAGTAACTAAAAATTAAGCTATTGATAGTAGAGCTGTATAGAATAGTAAAAGATTAACTTGTTTGTACCGTGCTGATGTAATGAACTTACTGGTAGAGATCCTTCAGGAAACAGGAAAATATGTCCATAGATGGTTCTATCAATTAAAAAACAACTTACGTTCTCTTATCACCGCTTTTAAATTTACTATCTTATTTATGATAATGCTGTAGAATCTATTACTTCATTTATTCTTCTTTTTCTATCTAGTATGGATAAACTTCACACTAGAAAACATCTTAGATATATCTAAGGCAGATGCTTGCAACTCTACAAGAACGCTTGGAACTGCAAAGCTTTTAAATTACGCAAACCTTGCATTTCGGGAGGTGTCGCATCTTTGAAACCGGAGTGTCGAGGAGCCTGAATAGGTTTCTTCCTTTCAATTGCTCGCCGTGCTCTATTCTCAATGTTAAAACTTCGAAATGGCTTTGTTGCAATTCGTTTCAGCGCATTTCCCATAACTATAGTTAGAAACGGCGCTATATTCAGCCAATTATCACTCCCGCGCGATGCCGACACATGCCCTGAAGCGCGCAGAGTACATAGCAGAGTTGGTTCTCTTCACGGTCGTTAGCAGACGAAACCTAATGGTCTAAAAACTTTCTACTAAATGCTCGGATAGCTCGAGAAAGTTCAGTGCACGCGTCGCTAAGTAGCAGATTAGAAACCATGCATTTAGAAATTATCTGATGTTTAATACTGGCTAATTTCTCATTGAAAGATAAGTGGTAGTTACTTATTGTGAATACTACGAGGTAAAAAGTAGTAAATATGAAAGAAGCTAGTCACATCAGCTAAAGGTATGTGTCCTACTTTCATTTCTCCGAAAAATAAAGAATACATACACACACGCTCTGGAGTGGTTTTCTGCGCCAAACCCAGCTGTGTTTACAATTTCGTGTCACGATCGTTCGAAAATCGTGTTGAATGTGTTTTTTTGTTTGACTTTTTTTGATGTTTCGTAAATAGGTGTCCACTAGATAGAGATGGCCAAGTTGAGCAAGCATATTCAAAACAAGAAAAAAGATCGGGAAAAGAAGAGAGCAAAGAAGTTGAAAAATAGAAGAGTCAGTGCAATTGGTAAGCACAAGCTCGACACGATTAGCGCCCTCAAAAACGAAATAAATAACGACCTTGAAATATCTAAAAATGTGCGGTCCCAAACAAAACTGACCAAGCATAACCGAAACATCAAAATACCAATTAATGTGGACCACAGAACGGAACAAACCCAACCCAAGAATAAATATGACGGTGAAGTTTCGATGTACTTAAGTACTAGTGAGAAAAATTACACTTTAATGGAGGCAACGAATCTGGCAGAAAAACCTTCAGGGAGCTTTGACTTGGTGAAAAAGGCACTTGGAGCAACCATTGATGCCAACAGGGTGACAGACGTAGAAAAGAGCAGAAGGCCAAAAAAAAACAATCGATGGAAAAAGCTAAAAGCTGAACTCCAAGAAAAGAAGAAGAAACGAGAAGATCTAAAAAAGAAGATTGATAACGTCAGTTACAATCAAGGCCATTCTTCTCATGCAATTGGCGATTTAACTGACGGCTGTGCCGCCAGCGACTTTAAAACTCTTATACCCAACGAAGCCAAGACTATTTCACAGCGACAAGAAAAGAAACGCGAATGGAGGAGGCAAATGAAACGACTACAGAAGCTAAAACTCAAATGGGTCAAGGAAGGACAGACAGACATAGAAGCACTTGTTAGTGAATGGCGCCACAAAAAACGCGATTCATTAAACAGCGATGGAGGAAATACCAAAGGATCAAGACTACTATGCACAACGGAAGATAGCACACATCCAGATGCAGTGAGCAAGAAGCAAACCAATGATGCAGTCACTGGAATAAAAGATCACAAACCATCGGAGAAGATTTGCGCAGGTGAGAAAATGCAGGCCATAAAAAAGATAAATCTGCCAAAAAGCAACAGTGATGAGGTCCACTCTGATAACAACAACGACATAAGCCAATCTGAACCTGATTATAAAGTCAATTCTGCCTTCGAAAGGAATACTGCACAATTGAAAAAAGTCGGCGAGATGAATAAGCAGAGCATGTCGGGAACCTCAGAGGTTACAAACAAAGCTCTTCAAAGACTTCGAGTGGCCCAATTTCGAATAATTAACGAATCACTGTATACACTAAAAAGCGACGAAGCTAGGAAATTGTTCGAGAATGACCCTTCAGCCTTCCAGATTTACCATGATGGTTATCGATCTCAGGTTTGCCACAACATTGCTTATTACGAATTATACGCCAAAATAAAGACAATTCTAGGGCAAATCTTCAATAGAGATACAGAAAGAAAATGAGAACTTGTTCGCGCGGATTAACACTTGCGGTGCATGAAATATAGATTTAAATCCATTTTCTTACAATGTTAGAAAGCCTTTCACCCATTAACCGATCAGTTGTTTCGAACTGATGTTATTAGCTTAAAACTGAAGTTATGTTATATATATATCAAAAAATTATAACTTCATTTTAACTTCATTAACAAACATTTACCTGCTGCTGTTGCTGTTCTGCTTTTTTCATGCTGTGAATATCGGCACGTATGTTGTTTGCACATTCAATGATAATATGTCACTTCATATTTGTTGGATATGGCAGTTCCTTATTGTAATCAAAACATATTGGGATCTCTTCCTTTCGTGTTTCCATTGCAGGTCTGTAAATGGCCAATAAATCCACTGGACAGAATCATCGAGGGAATCAAACGCACGGCACCGCAAGGAGCAATTATCGTTGATTGCGGTTGTGGAGATGCCAAACTGGCAAAAATATTGAAACCACTTGGCTATACGGTTTGAGCTATTCATACTTTATTTATTCATTTTAAGTTATATATCTGCTTTGGTAGTATGAACTAAAAAGATAAAAAAACAATTATCCTCCGGTGACTTGAGATCTCCATTTTAACTGAATGAAGCTAATACCTTTATTTTAGGTCCATTCGTTTGACCTTGTATCAAATAATGAGCACGTGGTCGCATGCAACATGAAGGATCTTCCTCTGAAGGATGAAACTATTGACATAGCTGTAATGTGTCTGTCGCTTATGGGTACAGATATGGGACAATTCATTCTTGAAGCAAATCGGATCCTGAAAACGAGGTATGATTGGTAGAACCTGTCGCATAAAATTTGCGCCTAAGTAATAAGGAAGTTACCTTTTGAATCATTTGAGGGCGTCCCTGTTATGAACGGTAGAGCTTAATGGCGCCAAGGCAAACATTCTGGACTAAAAATATATGAAAGACTGATAATAATTACTCTCAGATTGTAATCTTGAAGCATAGATTTGCGATGTAAAGATGGAAACCGTACTGGATCGAATTTTCTCAAAATTAACAATAAATTGTTCTAACTGCCATAACGCGGAAACATTAAAATACGTTTCTATACGAAACTATGCTTAACGTCAACACCATAAGTGACATTCCGACACATGCGTTAGTATTAAAATAGAAATCGTAACGGTGGATATGTCTGCACTTATAAGGTGTGCAGGATGTCTGCATGAATATTTAGATGAGAAATTCGCATAGACTACATTAAAGCTTAGTCTGTTCGAAAAAATTGTGGTGCTCTATTTACAAATGTTCCCGTCCCTAACCTGTACCATTAATGCACATGAAAGGAATTATCGCTACTGAGTTTGTACCTTCATCGAATGTCACTCATTTTTTTTACACTGGGGTTTTTATTAATATTCCGATTTATTACTAAAATTTCTTTCAGGGGTATGCTCAAGGTAGCTGAAGTAGAAAGTCGGATTCCATCAGCGGAGGCCTTTACCAATACCTTGAAGTGCTACGGGTTTAAACTTTACAGCCAGAATACGTCTCATAATGTGTTTGCCTTTTTTGATTTTACCAAAAATAAAAGCGTTCCAAAGGCTGCTGAAAACAATATGGATAAGCCTCTATGGTTAAAACCGTGTCTTTATAAAAAAAGATAAAAAGCTAGCAATAATATGAAACAATAAAGTAATGCTAATTTTTGTCACATGAGAATTGCGTTTCCTATTAAATTCGTGGAGCTGTTACTAACTGCTTCGCGTATTGAACCGAAAATTCACTTATTTTCACCTAATATGCTTACATAAAGTAACGAATCACTATTTTCAGAAGAACCCTTTTAGATTTTTTTTTAAATGGTTTATCTCGTAATTAGAACGACTTATGTAACAGCGGGATAAAACGTATTTTTGCTACATTACTTTAAGAGTACGTGATTAAATTAATTTAAATTTACCTTATGGAAATAGGTATAAAAGGCCCTCAAAAAATCGTGCTAAAAATGAGTTAAAAAGAATCGGTGCGTTAATTATTTTGGAACAACAAATTTATAAGACACGTATAAGCTAGTCTCTTAATATTTCTTGAAAATGTGTGATGCCATTATTCTTAATCACTTTTTCCAATTTTTAGATTTTTTTTTAGTTACTATATATACATCATATTTTCAGATCCTGCTCGGAAGCCTATATAGATATCTGTGAAATCTATAGGTGTTCGATTCTACCATTTCAACTCCACACTAGTTTATTAGTGAGAACTTCTTGAAAATTTATTTGTATCCTATGTAACTGTCTAAGCGTGTTAAAATTTTTTTGGGGGGAGGGGCGTATATTGCATACAAAAACAACCTTTGCACCGTAGAGCTTGTTCCACCTAAATTTTCTATTATTTCTGCAATAAATGATTCGTATTATGCTGCTTGATTTCGTTATACCTATCATTAATTTTAATTACTCATGTTAACTAACTCGCATTATCCGTTAAAAGCCGTCCTAATAATGTTGGTCCATACATAACAGTAATAGCGCGGTATTTGACGTCACGTCACGTATCCCATGTAGGATTTATTGAATAATATACTGGGCCCTGTATAGTATGGATAGATTGATATAGATATTCACTGTTTCATTGCATAGAAACTGATTAAAATGAATAATTATCTTCTTCCTACTCTTCCTTTTTTTTTGATGTTTGTGTTGCATTGGTGTGTATATAGATAGATTGACTATCGGAATCCTCGGTACAGAGGGGCCACTCTGCGCATGGTTATTCTGTTAAGCTTCAGATGTCATTGTCATTGTATTCTCGTTTTCTCGTTCTTTGCCATATCACCTTCTTTCTTTTCTACATAATATTATGGATTCAACATAAAATACAGTTACATGATAAGCTGATGCAACCAGAAGCGTGTCTTCATCCTACCAATAGAATTAGAAAGACTTCGATAGTGTATAACGGAAGACACGCGTACGAATACTCAAAAATAAATTTAAATTGAAGTTCGCTTAAATCACCTCCTCCACGTGTATAGATTCCGCTCTGTACGTGTATAGAGTCACAGGCTAACACTCGTATTGTCCACGAAGAAAGTTTTTTGAAGTTGCTTAGTCGGTTTTTCTTCCTTTACGCTTTTATGGGATGTAGTACTTTCTCCTTCCTTATTTGTTGAAGTTTGAAATGCTGAAAGAATGAATGAGTTAGGAATGTACCAGATAAGTTCTAGAAAATATTGACTGGATATACAATTTACAAATACTATGGCAAAAGAAATTCGAGAACGCATGACTAACCTACTGGACTGTCTGTTTTATGGATGAAAAAATCTGAGCATTCTGTCGTTTCGAGAGATCACACATTGCTTGCTTCTTTTGAGTGTAGCTATTCTATGGAGCGCTGCCAAGTGGTTAACAGTCGATGACAACTCTTAGATGAACCACACTTGGATGGTTTTGTAGGTAACAAAAAAGAGGCTCTACGAGCCGGGCTCAAAACGAGGCGGATGCTCCGCGGACGGCTCAGAAAAGCCGACTGAATTCATGCATCGATTCGAGATCGGACACCATCGTCGGTCTCTGTTTACATGCTCAGGCCAACAAGAGAGTTGTCTGCGTTGACACAACTCGTATAATCCTTGTTTAATCTCTCCGATAGGACGTTAGCCAGCATATACAGTCATGCTTGCCGGCGTCTGTCGATTGAATCAAGTGACCTTGTCGGCATCCACAGATTCTTCATGGATGAATTATTATTCATAATCATCATCTGGTCCTCAGCCGACTTCAGGTGAACGGTACAGAGTGCAGTCGCGACATGCGGACCAATTGCGGCGGACGCCGCGGAGCGTAGAGAGGTTGGCCAGACTGCTGCTTAAGAAAATGGCAAACCCGGCAAACGATACGAGAATGAAGGTGAAAACTTGAAGGATATGGACTTCGTAGAAGGCTGTATTGCACATCGAAGCACTGCTCCTGTGCTTGCTGTTGTTGATGATGTTGTTGTTGTTGTTGTTGTTGCTGTTGTTGGCGTTGATATATATATGTGGTTCTATAATAGCTGCTAATGAGGGTATTTCGAATCGCGCTGGAAAAATGGCCCCCCCGCGCCGCTAAGCCTCAACTGGGCGCCTTGGCAAATAACGCGAAGGTAAGATCGTACTCCTTAAACCGGCACATCTGCAACTCCTCCTGCTGGTAACCCACGACGACCAGATCGTCGAAGTGTCGCACTGCTTTTGAAGCGACAGACTCCTTTGATGCGAAAAGAGTTGCTACACATTTGCCTGGTCGGAAAATCCGAATAACGTCCGAGATAACCTATCATACAAATAAAAAATATACACCAAATGTTTCTTAATTACTCGTTTTCAATAAATATTTATAGGGATCGTATTTTCTATTTACGCCGGCACGTTCTATAATATATTGTAGCAACTGCACGTATCAATTGACTTTTTTTTATTTATTCCTTGTTTATAGATTACCGTCCTTTAGCACAAGATTAAACATCTCATCAACACAACATGCTTCATTCATCAGTGTTACTCACCTGTTCGTATTTTTCATGAGGGAAGTTTGTTTCAAAGCTGACATAACTGCATTGAGGCTCAGGCGTGATATGGATTGTCTCGTAATAGTCGCCCTTGATAAGGCCATTCATGGAGTAGCCACAAGGCGAAAAAAGGAAATCGTCAATTTTAGCTCCAGGATAGATAGTGTCGATGCCGGATTTTCGCGTTGCCTCCAAAGCGGAGCCCGACTCAGCTTGTGTAAAGATTGACATGATCTTTGGGTCTGTGAATGAAATATACTAAAATGTAGTACATTATAAAACAGCAAATAGCAGTGAAATAGGAGCATCACTGCACACACGTTACATTTGCTTACATACGCGGAAATACGACTTCTACACGAGAAGGGCTTTTGTGGTTTGTAAAGATAAGGTTATAAGTTACACTGTTAATTCTTACCAAGTTCCAGCATGATGAGCTCAAGGGTTTGATCGGCTCGATTAATATGGTGCCCCTGCAGCGTATATAGATACCAACAGTCGCGGTTGATGCTGCCTAGACAATATGCATTGCCATCTTTGAAAATTGAGTCTAGAAGACCGGCTTCCTCTTCAAATGATGAATGCGGTTTGTCTTGAAGTTCTGGACGCATGTAATTTTTTCGTGAATAGAAGACATCACGTACCTATACAAAAGCAAATGGAATGGATCTTGAATTATTTTAACAGTCATAACCCGGATTGAGTCTCCTCGCCTGGAACGTTTTTTTGATATTGATGTGTCAAAATGCCCCAAACATTTAATTGTCTTATGGGTTTATACATGTTTATAATTATTTGTAATAAATTCATTAGGAATTCGTCGTTGTCGTACAGCATCATTCACGCGAAAGGTTTCGGCTCGTGTCGTAATGAGGTCGTTTCGCTGTATAGATAGTTTGATTGGCCAATTCTCTATAAAACGAGCCAAGCTAGATGTAATGATGAGGCTGAGGCCTGCCCTGATATAAGCAGGCTGCATACCTTGTCGAAGCCTGTGTACTGTGTTACGATGTAGAGGAGAGCATTGACGCAGCGAAGTAATGTTGTAGTACCACAGGTCTTGAGGATGAAGCGGTCCCGAGAGATGAACATAGAACTCTCGCTGCAAATTATGATAACATTGTTAGATTCAAGAACAACCATAAAGCGCAGTCAAAAGGGAAGGTAGTACCGGTATCGCTAAAAATTAGAAATTCAAATTGGTCTTTGCAAACTTTAGTACTCTGCTGTACTAAAAATAAATAACCTTCAACAAAAATGGCGAAAAGAAAGAGCTGCATATTACGGGCGTTAATATTTGTAACTATGCTTCCCAGATAACCGCGCTATGTTATGTATCTGACGTAACCCGGCCTGTATTTATACATAATAGAGAAGTATACACGGAAATGACACTACCTATAGTTATTATCACTAAACATAACTGTCTACGAGTAGACGGTGAGACACAACTTATCCGTGGACCGTAAGTAATGGAAAGCCTCGTCACTGGTGGCTGGTAAGCACCCACCCCCGCGTCACACGTCCAGTTACCGAACCCCGCTCAAGAACACATACAACGTATTTCACAATTGGTTTTCGATTTCCGCTTTAATTGAAATCAACCTTTTTTTCGTGGATAACATGCTTCTGCTGAGTTTATATATTACATACGTTTTATTTAGAGTATAGAGCTGAAAGGGGACACTACTTAACTGAATGTTCACGCATTTCACCGTCTACTATGTAATGTAATAAGGCCATTACTTTAGAGCGCGGTAGAAAAGAAAATTCATTCAGAGGTTTCACATTTACTATTTAATAGGTTCGGGCTTGTTTGCTAAGCAAAATTGCAAAAAAAAAACAGAATCAGAGAGAAAAAAAGAAATTTGAAATAAGGATGGTAGCGGTAGCGGTAATGGTAAAAACAGACAAAACAAAAGATCCAACCGGCGGCTGCCATCATCGCTAACACCGGGGTTTTTTCAAAAAACATTTTTCGGTTCTTGAGCCGAGCTAACGGAACCCGCAGAGAGCCCTCAGACGCCGAATAGTGAAATTACTATTACCTAAGAATATTCCTATGTATTCGAAAGTTGCCATAAGCGACAAAAAGGTAACTGTAATATGACTTATTTTCATTTCTTACCTAATAGTAAACAGGATCATCAGCACACAAACGACTAAATAACGTGTGTTCAAAACTGTGCCATGAATTTTTTTGCTCCTATACGAGAAAAGAGCCTAACTCACTGCCACACAAGCACACTCACAGAAATAAAACCATTTCAACGCATCGCTAAAAATTCACACCTATTTCTAATTAGAAATAATTCAGAGAAAAATACGGGAGAAAAAAGGAACAATCCCTAAATCAGTAAGCTAAGATATGCGAGCCATTATGTGCATTCTTTTATTTTTCGAAGTTTTTCGAAGCATTTCGAACGCTTTAGAGAGAATCTGAAGCGGTCAGGGGCTCAACTGCATCATTGTGTCGCCGTCCTTGTTGATTTTTGGTTGCTATCGCGTAGCAAAATAAGTATCATATAATACCCTCCGAGGACGCGAGTCAATCCCGTCTCATGAGCTTAGCTGCTGTCTCAAAGACGGCGCCGGCGTGACGGTAATCTCAGTGTCGGACGGTGCTCGAATGTTGGCTCTTCTGAGCGACGAGGCCTACTAGCAGCAAAACGTTGTTGATACTGACGAGGTCGCCGGAACAACCTTCGTTTTCGAAAACCACTGCCCGATCATGACACAGGGTCTGGAGACGATGTCCCAGACCCTGGCAAATGTCGATTCCTGGCATCATGAACACGGTGACCACTCAGGCCAGAGGTGTCCACAAGTGCGTTGACAAAAGCACAAAGTTTGCTGTTTTGTTTTTCAAATATAGGCTACACATATTAGGCAATACTTTTTCATTAACTTTTGCTCAGGATGGCTTTTAAGACACCTCTGCCCTGACGGGTCAGCTGTCCACGATCCCGGGATTGAGATGGAGGGAGCCTGTGCTGAAAAGTACTCGTTAACTAGGATCAGCGTATGTCGTGAGAGAATAAATCAGAACCTCTGAACAAGCACGCACATACCTATGCTAACTTACATGCAAGACCTCAACGGCACGAAAACTGTGTAAACATACTGGATTTTTCCAGATTCATTTTACTTATATTACATTTCCGGCGCTATGTATATTAATGATCAGATGCTTTTGACAAACACACACGAAGTTAACGACCCCCAAGGACCTTTAAACTACCGGATCAAAAGAATTAGAAATACATGTTAGCCATAACTGAAAAGCAGCGGCGTAGAAGAAAAGCGTAGTAACATTAATGAAGTCTAGTGGATCAAACGATGCAACTCACCTTAGGACGTATGAGTCGAGTTCATCGTTGCTTAGCTGGGAAATAATTTCGCATTTCACAAGTTTCAGCATCGTCTCCCATGTCGTTCTGTGAATGGAATGTGTTAAATAGACAGCGGTGACAACGTCAGGCTTCATAGTGGGTACGATAATTTTAACATACGTTTTGTTTCGCAAAAACTTAACTTCTATCTGCTATCATAGAGTTAATAAGTTTAAAATAGTGCACTGCCCCTACCTGCCCCATCATCTTATATGTAATTTTTAGTTTTTGCTGTTAACTTCATCATTTGAAATGTAATAGTTTCTAGAGGCATCTAAAAAGTCACGGGTCGTAGAGATCATTTCATGCATTTGATCTGTTCATACCAAAAGTTTCGTAATTCGTTTGCGTCAGATTCTGTTCAAATTGTCATTTGTGGAACATCTATTTGTGTTACGATCCCATACGAAAGCAAAACAAATTCCGTATATATTAGATGTTATGCTGATTCAAAGGATAACCGGAATCTGATTATTTTTCCCAAGTTATGTTTATGTTATGAAGCGATAAGCGACATCCTTAAAAATGACGACCGTTTTAACTAACAGCCTTGGTCAATCTAGCAATAGCGTTAACCGTAGCTAAGTATCAAGATTTGCGTTGACTTTTAGCCGCGTTTTATGTTGTAACGGAACTCTACCGATCATGATCGGGCGTACGGCCACCTTGAACAAACTCACGTGCACATATAACAATATCAGATTATCACACTAAGTCATTTGTATACGGTAAGTATAATGTAGCCACCGTGGCCGCTGGACAGTTTATCCGTCAGCATGCTGACTGCTTTCTTACCAAGTAACTGACACTTTTTGCGCTTTGTAAATACTACAAGCTTGTAACCTCGACTACTTATGAAGTAAACCATCCAGTGATTGTATTTTTGAAATCATAACATGGTGCGTGACCAAGGTATAGGATGGCTATTTTATGCCCGTCTTTTGGGGAAATCCGTTTAATTGCACTTTCAAGGAGACGCTTGAACTTCGAAGCTCGGCGGCAAACGGATTTGTATGAGCATACGTTGCCACTAAGAAGGCTACAGGTCACTAATTATAAGAATTGTTCGCATTTTTCAAGGAAGACAACATTAAAATTTCAATGGCAGCATATTGGATCGTTATGCTGCCGTGGAGAATTACCCTGAAATACGTTTCGTAGTAACTTGACAATCATAATTCGTTACGCATGTAACCGGACGTTCTACACGCAGTAAATTGAGTTAGTTGGCAATCGATGAAGTGTGGTAACAAGTGCCATTGTCCGTTGAAGCCCAGGCTACATTTCCAGGCTAATCCTTGTCAAATCCGCACATAGCATGGCTGGATGGCTTCGTAAGCGGGTACACGATTTCTACTTAAACTTAAGGGATACCCCAGGGCCTGACACTGCTGTACTTCATGCCGTCTTTTAATATCGATTATAATCGAGATAACTTCGCTAAAAGCTAAATGCGTAGTTGAGTATCAGCGGCTCTTCTGAGTATCAGTACAGTAATGAGCGATAATACAACCAAATACGACTTATAACCAATCAAAAATTCCATTGTCGTATGCCCATTAACCATCATTGCCTAGTAACGCTGCATTATGAGTTTATTAATAAATTGAACATATTAAAAATACCCAACTGGACGTTGCTTCTTCGCGCTTTTACTGCAGGGTCTCATGGAGAACCACTGCCTCTTGGCTAAGATAAGCCTTTTATCGTGTAGAGGCTGGCAGGTTTTCGGGCCCAGTGATTCAAGGCGCACGTACGATGTCATGCAGTACAGTTGTTAAATTACTGGACAAACGTACATTGTAGCTGGAGCGCACTATGAATAATAGACGATAAGCGAATACCTCTTGAGGTGATTGCTTCGAATGGAAGTGATCTCTTCTTTCCGCCGCTTTATTTCGTGGTTGTCATAGTCAGACGCTTGGGAGCGCGATTGTAAAAACATAAGCTAATCACAATTGGATGGGTTGTTGAGTCATATTTCTAGCTGGCCAGTACTAAAATGGCTAGAGTTGTGATTAACTGCTGCCGCCGAGCTCGGCAGTTTCTGTTTTTAGAGACTACAACAGTTGCGTCATCCGGGACTTGTTTGCGTGAAATTCTAGGAGAATTCATATTCTTTCTTTTAGCGGTCGAACCCGTCTAAATTCATAATATGAGACTGGTGCATGGATAATGGCCTTTTTGGTGAAAGACTGCTACTCGTATTTTGAAAGTCTACAGATTGAATACCACAGATCGGTATACTTGCTCACAAAGACAATATTTTTGACTTTTATTATCTGCTATTTAGGCAAAAAAATCTCTCAAAACGACCCGAAATAGGTATAGCCTCCATAGCGAAAGAGAACGACGACTCTATATTCGAAAACTAAGTTCCGAATGAAATGTGCCATCTTAAGAACGGACTGCACTAAATTATTTAGCCAATTGTAAGCGGAGACAATTGTCAGATAAGCTTAAATCTTTTGGATACAATGTCGTCATTGCGCGCGAAACAAATAGCCCAGGTTTCTTCCGCGGCCTTTTAGCAATGAAGGACACCTTAAAAATACTTTTTGCCATCTTACATATCCAACTTTGCAGCTTGAAGTAATTTTGTGATCTACATGAAACGCGATCAGTAGTGACAATGTTGATTAAAGCAATTAAAGCAACAGTTGTTTTTAGATTAGAAGCGGAAAGCAACAGACAAAAGCGGCCATTACATAAATTTAATTCCTTAAAATCGCCGCCCCACATAAATGAATCTTAACTGCCCTATTCAAACTTTTTTTAAACAAAAAAGTGAGTTATTTTCTAGTGCGTTGCTTCTCGTTCATTTAATCACTCCGGATCAGATAAGATCAAATTTTGCCTGATCTCAAAGATAAGCACTAAAGCACTGAAGATAACATCGAGAACACGTTTCGTGATAGATGAACTAACACCGAATACCTCGGCCTCAGTTACTTCGGTACTAATCAGTACTACTAAGAAACAAAACGTTTACAGCGCTTTCGAGTTGCTTCCTGAGCTGCACATGTTAACCTGCGTTAAAATTTTAAACGCCTGTGAGAATTGTACGATTGAAAATTACATTAATTTTATTATAATAATAGTAAGACCTATTTCAAATTATTAATATTGTTTAACTGATACGCAAAGGTTGCACCGTCCACCGTTTAGCTTAGAAGTTTACTAATAGAGATTTACAGAAAATTAGGATGACGAATTAATTGACGGCTCGTGAGTGACGCCCCCCCCCCCGACATATGTTTAACCCTGGCGGTTGCGGAAGGTTGGTTGTACCCAGGCTATAACAGACGTTCTAATACGCCTCTCGAAAAATTACCTAACATAGATTTAAAGATCGGCGGCAATTTCGCGGAGCGTCTTGCTTTATCACGGACACTGACAGTGCCGTCTGCAGTCACCAGACAGACGCGCACTATAGTTATCAGCCATCTACCCTTTGTATTGGAAAGTATCACTATTATATTATAGTACATTATATTACACACAGACATATACTAAAACCGCTTGGCCTAGCGGCCCCTGTTTCCATCAAGTTAGACTGTTGTATATTTTACTTAGCAAGAAATAAGGCTTTGAGTATGCTCATGTTCAGCTTATTCGAATAACTATTGAAGGTTAAGTTTTTAGGCTGTTGGAAGTGTTCAAGTTCACCTTCCAGGATTTACTGATTTTCCACTACTTTACCTAACAGTTCTATGATATTCGAACGTGGTACACATATGACGATAGATGGCGATGATAGATACGACAAAGGGTTCTACGCGTTTGAATTTTAACATCAGACGAGCTGGAAATGCGATATCTTGATAAAGAACATTTTCCACTGCAGACGTCCGCACCATTATTAACTGCCATTACGTATATTCTAAAGTTAGATGAGTTTTAATCGATGTCTAGCTTAAGCTCATACTTCGCGTCGTGTTTTTTTGTGAATAGAAGTAACTCGAACATCAAAACTCCAAGTATTTATCAAGTAATGATGTATTTTACTACGCACTAATATTAACTATAGATAATACTGAGATTTAGCTTTTATTAGCAGCAGTTTTCTTTCATTGGACTCAAGTTAACTGTCTAACGTAACGCACGCTATAGCGTTGCAGGAAAATCGATTCTAGGCTAAGCCACTTGGAATCTTTTCTATAGAAGCCCTAAACCTAGTGGAACGCAAAGCTCAACATGTCCATCCGGCAGCTGCTATATCCTCGGTTCGTACTTTTAGCCGATTTAGTAACATCCGCGATATGGAGCTTATTTGGCTTATTCGATTATCATTTTTAAATGTAACCTATTAAATACTTAAATAGATTCATTGCATTTTTAAGTGAAATTTAAAGACTGCTGATTCTGCACGCAGAATGTATCTGTCTCTTTATCTATCTATATGTGTACGAACAGGTAGAAATTTTGAAAATGAAATTACCGTGTTGGCCACTTGAACTCAATCTATTTCATATGGACGCCCGAACGGCATCCGATATCTCCTGATGATTAAACGCGTCGAGTTCGTACGTGTGCGTGCTGGCCGAATGACATAGTTGGTCGAACACTTTGATCCATTACTAAGATTTACATCACTGTTATTACATTTTAATATGTGATTCTAGCTCCGTTCAAGCTAATCTTTGTTCACGGAAATAATGCAAATTAGATAGGAATGGATCATAGAATGATGCGATTAATATCTAATGGGTATTTTAGTGCAACAAATTATCGCTATCTATATGAAGTACAGGCTTGATCATGCGAATCATAATTAGGAGAACACTGTATACGATTATTGTATAACCAAAGAAAAGGAAGTGGCTTCATTTTGAAGTTTCACGATACACAAACATATGACAACCTTTAACCAAGACCGTACGACCTTAATTTATATTCGATCTCGGAATACATCTTTCAGTGTTTAAAGATAAATTTTTAGAAATTTTTGGAAATATACACGCAAGTAGAATTTTATACCTGTCAGTTCGAGTATTCTGTTTGGATGAATACGATGGCACAATGTCCGAGGTGAGTCGAGCGGATCCGAAAGACAGACTAAACAGCGTGGTCTTATGTAGATACATTATGTGCAGTCCACATTACAGAAATACAAATGCCAGCATCATAGTGTGTTTATTGCAGGTTGTCCACCCTTTACAACTAAGAAAAACTCGTAAGACCTCGTTGTTTTTGCAGGAAACCCTTCGATTATGTCTTTTCTGTAGTCATTGCCTGATCGATGGAGCTCAGAGCACAAGGGTAACAAAGCTACAAAAAGCTCAAGGTCGCAAGCTCTCCTACAGACAGCAGCGGCCTCCGCACAGCAGCCTAGAGTGTAGAGGTATCGGTTTACGGCCCGGACGATCTGGAGTTCCTGGAAGGGCCTTTCCCTCAATACGCTAATTTTTCTAGTTAGTGCTCCTTTGCAAATAACACGCGTCACAATAACATTATTTTGATCTGTTCGAAACGAGCTGATATGCTACCGTAAATGATAAAATAGATTATTATGCAATGCGGGACTCAGCTAGAAAAATTTGAAAACGAGTCCTTATAGATCCAGCAGCTGCGTGGGCAGCGGGTTTCCGCTTAGCTGTCACCATACACACTTTCCTTATTTTACAGTACTGACGGTGACGGCCTTTTCGATGGTTCATGACCTCTACGGGCGCCTTCAGGAGATTCGAATGTATTGAGCCTGGGTGAAATATTTGCCTATGAATGCCTAGGTAGTGTACCTGCATTTTGTGCTTAGCAAAGCTGGCCGTGCTTGCAGCCTATGTATAAAGAGCGGCTACCTAAAGTACAACAAATCAGCCACTCATTGATAACTACTAGACGGAACGTCTAGTGTGCATAGACCTCGTTGACGTCCATTTTACGGACAGTGTACTGGAAAAAGCATAGAACTCGTAAGATCTCAGACAATCATCGTACCGGACACTTAATTTTACACTATAGGCACTAAGCGACAACAAATTAAAAAATGCTTTTAAAAGTCCGTCGACGCGCAGCCCAAATTATGCTGATTTATTGCGCTCATGACGGGCATGATGTACAGTAACCGAAGTATTCAAATTCTGTTTTCAGCGATTTGCTACTTCGCAAAAAGCAAGCCTGAAGCAAAAACGCAATATGCGACGCTTTCGCAGGGTGCAGGATATTGTGGGGGCCATTAAGATAGAAACGACGTTTGCTTGTTTATTGTGATTTGCTCAGTGTTGTTTCATATAGCGTTTTAATCATACATTTTGCCCTGCCTTGAGAGGCATACGATTTTGAACCAAGTAAAGCACTGCTCCGGCTATATGCGAAACCATTCCCCCCCGATATATAGAAGCAGATATATGTCGTGCCTTCACAATTCTACCTACTAAGTAGATCCATTGACGAATTAACAACCTGATTCATAAACTTCCATCTACTAATAACTCAGAATGGTAGCCTAATAATGATGTGTGTACACCGGTCGGGCGTATCTGTACTGCCAATTAAGCGGTCAGCACGCTCAGATGTTTATATATATGGGCATCTACTAGAGCAATATGCGCGATAAACAGTAACATACCTTGGTATGATTCTAAGGTCGTACTTTTTGTGGCACTCGCTGGAGGATCGGGTCCCGAACCAGACCTCAAGTAACTTTTCGGTTCCCTCGAAAAAGTCGGTCTGGAAATCGTCACTAGACTCATTCATTGTGTCTAACGTGGGTGTTCTGTGCTTTCTGATATTTGTCTCCTCTCTCCTGATGAGTGACGACGCGCGTCGTTTTTTCGCAACTTCAACGGCTGTTATCTACTCTTGGTACTCTTCTCTTGGTTCTTCGTTTTTTTTTTTTCTGTTAGTTCTGCTGTCCTGCTTTGAGGCTTTACAAATATAGAAAAAAAAAACGTTTCCAACTCCGGTGAGTCGTGTTGTTGGCTTTTCCGAATATACTATATGTGATTGTCTCTGTGACGCGCGTTGTCTGTTACACCACACACTAAAAGACACAATTGATCTCCACTACTTTAACGACTAAGCGCGGCCGAATGGAGCAGAGCGCAAAGGACACAATACAATACCACTGATCAAACCACTGACTACGACTAGTTTCGGCGGTTCGCTGTGACGGACTGACTAACTGACGGTAAGCAGTGCGGCGCTATTAGGTTCCAGTGCTCGTAACGATCGTTTTGTAGCCGCCGCCGCCGCCGTCGCTCTCTGCCAGTTCCCTGCTATGCTACCTCCTTCCTGCGGCAGGAATACCCTCCTTACCAGCCAGCCGAGCAAGCAGCTAAGTCGACAACCAGCAGAAGCGGCGATGACGACGACAACAACGTTGTTGCCGTCAACGACAGATCCTTCAGCTACCACTGCTGCGGTTGCAATTGGCTGTGCCACTGCTACTTCTATTGGCGGTATCGTGCGCTGTCTGTCAGTGTGTCTGCATTTTTTTCCCCTATTGCCGTCGCGGCTCACCTTTGCTGTGGGGGACGATGAACCAGCATACTGTTAGCACGGCCAGACAAACACCACAGATCGCGGCGCCGCTAAACTTCACCTCCTTTCTATGTGCCCTTTCCCAGCCGTCTGCCACTGAGTCAACCTTGCACCCTTCGCCGCCGCCGTTCCTGCTACCGTCAGCCTATTCCCACTGTCCGCTCCGTTTTGAAAACTATAGCTGACACCGGTGGCTCTCTGGCTTTTTGGCTTCTTGGACCGCAGCAGCGGCTAGAGCGGCAGGTTGCCAGATCTTTCACACTGAGTGCGGTCACTCCCTGCACAATTCCGACAGCACTCACGTCTCAATGGGAGGGCGAGTGAAACGGAGGAGGAGGAGGACATGGAGAAGCAGGAAGAGCGTACGGTGAAACTGAATCAGCCGAAAACACAAGAGAGCGAGGTCTCACGCGTATTTATTGAGCGGCCAACAACAGCAGGTGCGTAGTAAAGCTGGCCGGTTGGCCAGCGGAACCAACAGAGCCGACACACAAACCCACACAGATGCGCATGGACAATCAAGAAATGAAAGACCGAGCATGGTCTGTACGTAACTGAGAGGGGCGGGAAGGTGCGATATTGATTCTTATTGCCAAGCAGCGTATAGGTCTTAAGAAGCAACCGATAACTAGATAACCTAGTCCAAAACCGAATAAGAGGCTAGAAATAAAGTAGACGAATCGGTCGCATGAGTAATTGATGCGAACTGGAGACCGATGGATAAAGCAAGCCAATCTGAGGCAATGACACTAATTGGCAGATGGTGCCGTTCGCTTTGTCGCGACACGGGGAGCTATCGCGAAGTATACGGGTAGACGGACGTACGCATCAATACGCGTGCCAGAAGTGAACCAAACAGTCGTTGGAAGGAACGAACGAAGCTCACTCAACACATAACAATCTTCGAGGCAGTTATGTGAACGTACTGTCATCCATCATTGAGCTAGAGAACTACAAAGTCAGAAAAAAATGGAAAGGCAACACTCAGGATTACATAGATACACATACATAGATAGAGGCATAAGGGAAACTACTTTGCATTCAGTTAGTCAAGTCTAGACCAATATAATATGCAAGTTGAAATATTGATGACCATAGTGTGCGAACGTTCACGTCTTATGAGTGCCTTACATGATGCAAATTTAGAATTTTTTTTGAAGTAAGTGCTATATGTTTGTATGTACATATATGTATGTCAGTGGTAGAACAAGTTGCATCAGACATAACAATAACAGCTGCATTAAGGCAAATTGCAGTTAGTTGAGGTGTATTTTTAACGGCCACCTCCACCATTTTTCATGCCAGCATTTCTTTTACAGTATCCTATAATATGCTCTTTAATGCCAATGCAAGTGTGGCGTTATAACAATTGATTAAATAGCCTTGTTAGCGTAATAGGAATTGCACGATCCTAAGGTAAAATTCTTTCAGTAATCGATTAAGCATTCACAAATCTTTACTGGTTTGCCCGTCCTGTACTACATAATGCCTTGTTGGCCACGAGCCTAAGTACAAGGGACTAGGTACAATAAAAAGTCCTACCAAAGACCACCAGGCGCTTTCTCCTGCTTGTAGAAAGCTTTATTGAAGACCGCGCATTATATTCTGCTTATCGCAGTGAATATGATCCATGTGCTAATATCACCTAAAGTCTTCGTAGCATACATTATCAAGGAGTGTCAAACCAGTGGAGGTTATGGCTATAGAAATTACGCGAATGTTTACAAAACTTCCGGAGTTGAAAGAGATGATTTACTAAGATCAAAGGTTGTGAATTGTATTCGGCTACATGTTATAGACCAAATGCGTTCACAATCGTATGTTGTGTATATATACACAACAATTGTATATATAAAAAGAAAAAAAAAAACATGAAAAATATGTGAAATCGATCGTTTGCATATAATGAAGTTTTCATGTATTGGAATAATGTATTGAGGAAATTGCGTTAGAATACGTTCAGTGCATTTAATTTTATTTATTAAACGCACGTTTGATGCGAAGAGCGAGAATAATCTTAATGCACCATAGAACCAGCGATCCAAGCCCCGTTTTTAGTCATTTCGGCAGCAGGAGCTAAACCTTTATTGTATAGAAATATACAAAATCGCTCTAATTCTGACACTTATTTCCTCCTCGTAATCCACTATATGAAGACGTAGCTTTTTCGTGACACATTGTCTGATTGCACAGGAGAGGTGTTAATCTTACTGAACATTTAAAATCTCTGTTTTTGGTCATATCATTCCACGTTCATTCGCGCAAACCGTGAGGCGTTTCACGTGCTTATCATTCCTACGAACATATTAACAATGAATGTACTACGTCATTAGCTGTCTGATAGTTCGTCCAGCTGGTTCTAAAGGAACCTATTCATCGACAAAGATAATTTACAATTCCGTTTTTTTCGAAAGCGTAGATAATAATGTTGATGCAGGTGCCATAAGGTGGACAGTTTTTGAGAAGTTAAATTTTCTTTACAAATTCGATGCGCGAATTTCTCGTTATTATGGTTCTTCTAATTTTAATTTGCCAAGTAATGTTTTTTGCAAGATGTTGAAACGAAACGCCCTGTTTTGAATTAACTTTCGCAGACATATCCGATGTTATGCGTGTACCCTCATAGAAGTGTTCAAAGTTGTTATAGGTGACATTTATGAGGATCCCTAGATTAAATCTGTAATTTTAACGTTAAATAAAAGGATAAGTAAGATCATTTTTTCCACTTGAGAATAAAGGTGACATTTTTGTCAAATCAATCAGTCATTATCAATTTTTTGATAAAGGATTCGTCGATGAATTTCTCCTCTTTCTCAACCATTTTACTTCACGATCTCCAGAACGTTTCGACTCTGGTGTTAAAGATAGTTTTTGCTGTCAAATACACTTGCTGTCAAAAGCACTGTTCCAAATTTCTTTACCGATGATTGGAGAACGTAGCAACACATCGGCACGTAATTTGGACTCAAACTCTGGCGAAGTGGCTTTAACGATCTACATGTATGACGTAACGTTGTCTTCGAGGAGGCGACTTTGTTTTATGCGTCAAACCTGTTTTATTGAACAGTCTTGCTCAGTCGACGTAACTAGCTCATATACAGGTATCTGTTGGCCGTCTGATTCTTCTCAAGGATTTCCCGGTGTATAGACAGCTCCACTCCCTTTGAAAGCAAATCATAATATTTTCGAGATAAAGATCCAGCCCTACTCTAAGCTTAGGCTCATTTTCCGGAGTTACCCACTTCTTTCTTTTCATATCGATATGGAGATATCATTTCTTCTTATCCGTAACAATTCTGTGTAAGAACTTGTCATCGTGGGTGCACGTTGCTTGGTGCCAAGCGTAAAGCTAGAAGAAGCCGTGCTTCTACGTTCGCCTCCTACCAGGGTGCTAATTTTTGATAAAGTTCTGTAAATTCAAGACGTCTGACGAAAGTCAAATGTTCGCAGTTTAATTTCTCTACTAACTAGTGTCTGGTTTACTGTCCAAGATCCTCATTGATCTCGGATGGTTGATCGGCGTAGGGTACATCTTTCAGGTCCAGAATCCCATTTTTAAACGTGGTGAATCTTTTCGGACGATCTTCATAGTTATGGAGTTCGTCCTGTGCACGGCACAACTGTCCTCAGTACTTCAACAACTATTTGACCTTGAAAAATGAACAATGAGAACTACCTATTATTTGAGCTTGACAGCAGATGTTCCAACCAAATAGGCTGTGGAGAAAGAAAAACAGGCGACATTGCTATTTCCAGAAACAAATTACCGTTTTCACTAACGAGTCGTTTATGTGACTTTATAGCTACAAGTCATGGACAATTACCGAAGGCGTATAAGGAATCGAACATTAAGAAGCGTGAGACACATGTATACAATGAGCTCCTTTCTATTGAACTCTTTTCGTTTCAAATAAGTCGTTATTTAAATAAAATCTGGCAGGGGAACGCTTACACATATGTCACGTAACTTTTTTGGTAAAAGTGTAAGTTGGTACCACTGGTGTGTTGCAGACTATCGTCAAACTTTAATTCACTCCTCAGAGAACGGCCGGCCGCAATGAAGGAATGAAATTTCGCTAGCCTTAGTAATGTTACTAATATAATATTTGTATTGATCGATTCTTGTCCTTGAGAAGGCCCATGTCAAATTCTAATTTCTTCATCTAAACCATTTCGGAAATTCTCGCATAGTCTGAGTTGCAACGATAAATCTAATGTGTGAAAAGAACCGAATCATTTGTAACAGAATCACAACTTATGGAGCAATTTTAAAAAGCTCAACTACACTTTTTGGGGTTACGGCAGTATATTGATATACTCCCACGTGGCTGATGAGCTATATTTCAAATATAAGGCCGACGTGATAGTTATATAATCATATTATTCACCTGTTAGGTTAATTTTTTTTTTCTCTCTCGAAGCTATCCATAGGTTCTGTAAAAATATTTGCATTCACCCAAACCATAAGCAATGCACCGTGCTTTCCGACTAAAATCTTTGAAATATGTAGGCCTATTCTAGTAATATAAAACCAATCCAATCTTTCGAATGATATTTTCGGGTCCCTCCATTATGTCTAACAAGAATTTACTAATTTATAAGAAATAAAAAAAAATTGAGTATCGGTTTTAATAGAAAGTACTCATAGTCCTGTTCGAATTAGGTTCTCGTGACCTAAATATTTGATCAAAGCATGAATATCAATCAATCAATGTAGATGAACGGCCAGTTTTTGGCCACTAAGAGAATGACCTCGTTTCATTTTCGCTGTCCAAAGGACTCAGATGTATTCTACTAGCGGTATAAGCTGCGGAATACTATTGTGAATCTCTACGACTGTGTACGTTGAATACGTGTGTGTCTCTCCAGTGCCTAACTTTGTTTTATGGCCGGGTGCGTTAGTATTGGCAATTCTCAGACGGCAAGAACGATCCTCAAAGGCGCCTCCAGAGGCCACGCACACCCTCCAACGTCGCGTCTGACAACACTAGTTCATAACAAAGTCGCAAACAACTATATCAATATACAACAAGCAAGATCCACTGGTATAATCAACAGCAAGATTTCCTCTTCTTGCCTCAATCAAGTTTCGTATCGCCGAAGCGATCTGCCTTGCCAGGAAAACTCCTTCACCCCAAAATTACGCGTTTTTCAGACTCGCCAGAAAGCCGCCTTCTATTTTTGGAAAATAATGAGTCTACGACTTTTCTGTTAGCCTATCTCGTCAGGTGGCTTTTCTGGGAGTTAGTTCAATCTTGACGAGCTTTTGCTGATGACTTTTTTTTTTGAGAGTTGGGGTTGTCAACTACCTTACGAATAATCTAAACGCATATTAATATCTGGTAGTTACGGTAATAATAAAAGGGTGACTGTTCTTAAACTAGTTGAAGCTATTTGTGCAGTGACCGGTAAACTGAAGAAGTCTTTCCATGATCCGTTTTCATGAGATAATGACGTAAAATATCAACATAGAAGTCAGTTTGATAAGATTGTCTTAAATTCACCATACATTCTATTATAGCTTAAACATGTTCTGCTCTTTATGACCATATCTATTGTCCATGCTCAGCATTACTTTTGTCGTCCCGAAGGCAGGAAACCATTAGAAGTGGTTTCATGCTGAGTGTGACTGATTTGGCAATAATTATAACAGTTACATTAATCTGTACCGTGAATGTCTTCTTGTATGCAATATAAGCTATCTGTTTTAACAAATAAGTCAAAGAACAATATTTTCAAGAGCATTGTGCTTTTTGGCTTAGATTAGTTACTGGTCAATAGCTTTCAATCCAAAATGTAGTTCTTCGAATTATTTTATTCAACTTTTATCAATGTGCGTTCAACTTATATATTTGTGTCATGGTAATGTGTGTGTAAAACACACTTTCAGAGCTTACCTAGTAAAAAGAGGTTTTCATGATAAAAATATTCAATAACTTTGCAATAACTAAGCAAATAACTATTTGCAATAATAACGGCGATGTTGTTTTCAATCATTCATTTCTGGAGGTGTTCATCATTATCAAATCTGGAAACACTAACTTAAGGCTCAACAGTGTAGTTAATTATCTTTCGCATGAATTAGTTTATTCATTGAATCAGTGAGAGATATCGAGTGTAATATTACTTACAAAAAGTTCAAATTATAGAAAACAAGAGTACTTGTCCAGAAGGCGTCATTATGACCGGAATTTAATCAAGCGCGAGTTTATTGTTGAGGTTTTTAAAACCGTAAATCACCATCTGTGAAAGATTATTTCGCTAACTTCAGCCTGAGATTAGACATGCGTAACAAGTTATTAACATTAAAATAAGAATTGCTTACTGTATACTGCCTAGACTAAGAATTAGAATTCAATACCTATATATACGTATATAACTTATTCTGGTATATACTAAAACATTTTCACAAAAACTGATTGATCTTAAAGTCGAAGGACAGTTACTTCCTATGCGATTATATGGCTTTTCGAGGATTACCTATCGATGCTGTGCCCTGCGTGGAACTGTTAAATTTTGAATTTCAGCCGATAGTCAGCGGAGACATATGGCACGGCAGGCGACCGACGAGTCTTACCTTTCCTATTCGACGTCTCTGAGAAAGTGGTTGCGGTCGTGCGCCAAGTATCGCTGGGAGCCGTTGGTGGAAGTACCTACGCTGGAGGACTTTAATGTGTATAAAAAAATGTTTTAGTTTTAACTTTGATACTCAATTTCATATTTGTATAATTCATTGCATTTTCCATCTTATATCGTGTCGCAGCTAAATTTCTATGAACCGTATACCTTTCTGCTGCTATGCTATGCGGCAGAAGTGTTAATTTACTGGTTTGTTCATAAAAAAACTGGAAACTGTGCACATCAGACGGTTATCTATCACTCATTTCATCGTGAGCAGCGTTTTCGATTATCTCGGTTCAATTTGCTCACGTCAGTAATGCACACATCACACCATTTGCTATAGTATTCGAACGTAATACCTTGAAATCACTTTGTTTTGCCCAACTTCGTTACAACAAATTTTTGAACAGCACCGATGACACACTTTCATCGACCTTCCAAGAGATTAACTGATCCACTGATATCAACTTAACGTGAAATCCGCATCAGCATTTTTACACAACATCTATTAACTAGAATAGGATGCTTAAGATATATTATTTTTGTTTAAAACTGTATCAGATGTATTAAATCCTACACTTGTCATCAAGAAAATACACGGATAAGGAAGCAGTTCGTACAGCTGTTTTGAGTCGTTTTTATTAGGCCGGCATAATGTTTGCGCGCATCTTCCTGTCTGTACACAGATGACTTTATAAATGGCTTTTCGTTGTGTCACGTACGCCGTCGGTTTCGCGCCACCTCACCATTCAAATAAAGCGCGCTTTGTGGCGCCATCAAACGAGTGGTGCGCATGCGTCCGAGCAAGTCACCTTGGCGGTCGGCTATCGGCGCCCTTTCTCCCACAGTCGACTCACACCAGTCGGACACTGTGGTGTGGCGTATCCCTGAAGCGAACGTGAAGCAATAATTTAGTCGATCTCGAGCACTTCTCTAAGCATTACCTAGCTAACCAACAAGTTCTAGCCATGGCTAAGGTCGGCATCAACGGATTTGGCCGTATCGGACGTCTTGTCTTACGTGCCGCGCTCGATAAGGGTGTTGATGTTGTTGCCGTCAACGATCCCTTCATCGATGTCACCTACATGGTAAGTACTGAACGTTTTTTGAAGGAAAGCACTGATTACTGTCATTTTGTCATTGTGTGTCCAACAATAGTTCCCTCCATCGTATGCCTCGCGAATGGACCCACTAATCCCTACCAGTGGGCTACCTGGTAGTGGGTACTTTTCCTTAAAACTTCGAATGCATTCCCACCCTACAGCGCCGCTGGCGAAGAGATACGTAACAGCACGACGTATTCTTGGTCAGTTGAAGGCAATTGATATAAGGCATTATTCCGAAAAGCGTTGCGCGGATCAAACGCCACTGCCACTCGCCGTCATTAAGCTAGCGTTGTCCCTAACGCCTTGTTGGCCATAACTAAGCTGGTGCGATAACTGTAGGCGTTCGGTGCTGGAGGTTAAAGGGACTAGCGATGTAAGTCGTGTGGCGTCGAGTAATGCAGAGGCTGATAGCAACGATGGAACTGTTCACGTCGAGTAATCCATTTTTTCCAAATCAGGAGAGCGATTTAAGGGTTCTATTTAGTAGGCCGTATCTAAATAACATAGCTGTAGTTGCTCAGTGGAAGATTGCCAGTTGCATTTGTTCGGGGTCGACCTTGACGCGGCACCCACGAGCAGACTTAGGAGATTATGAAGAAGTCTGGGAGCTTCGTAACCGTATGTAGCATTGGTAACTGTTAACTGTCTGATCATACTCTATATGTGTAAACATATACATATAAATGGGCAATACATGTGGTAATAAGCTTTTGAGGGTAATACATGTGGTAATAAGCTTTTGAAAGTTTAAGACAGCTTTCGTTTTAGAAACATAGTTTGTCAGGTAAACACGAAGCATTTGGTTTTGCTTGGAATTGTATGGATTGATTTTTCACATCTTAAATAATTCAGTTTGCGTTATACATATGCAGTCAATGTTATTTTTCAAGGGATATTCTATTGGTGACAAAAATATATTACGAAACTAGAATCATCGACGTTTTCGATCGCGGAGTAACCGTCAAAATTCTTGATATTCGACACAACCTTGCTAGTTACCATTACTGGTCTAAACTAAATGATGTGAGACAGTTTAATAAGAAGCAGATTGCTTTTCTTTGGACAAGAGATAAATCTTAGTTCTTGGTTCACACAATTTTCCTTTTGATAATATCATAGAATTGAATACGACTCTACTTTACTATTAATGGATACCCACCACTCGTGGCGTAGATTTAATCCACGCTTTGCTGTATCTGGAGAGATCCCTCCAACAACGAGCGCAGTTTATCTCTACTCTGACAAACAAAGTGACGATGAATGAACGCTGACCAAGGTTATTTTCTCATCGGCTGCAGTATGTGCCCTATGTTCTAGGCGATCTACAGCGACGATATGGCCGCAAATAACAAGAGATACAAAAAATTACTTTTGTAAAAACTGCCTCTATTTGCGTTTCTTCTGTGATCTCCACTACCCTACGGACTTTACAGTCATACGCAACTCTCGTTGGGAAACTAAAGCGTACTTATTCAATTTAGCTACCTTCTAGTCAAATAAAAAAAAGCAATAGGTAAATATTTCTAGCGACTATGAGGAGGAGGTTTCTATTACAAAGTATAAAAATTTCCCAAAAATAACACCCAAGAAAGTGTTGTTACGGGGATGGAAGTTTTAACTTTCAATTAAATTTCTGTGACAGGTGTACATGTTCAAGTACGATTCGACTCACGGTCGTTTCAAGGGGACAGTTTCAGAAGAGGGTGGCATGCTTGTCGTCAACGGCAAAAAAATACAAGTCTTCCAGGAGTCTGATCCGGCGAGCATTCCATGGGCTAAGGCTGGCGCCGAATATGTGGTCGAATCAACTGGTGTGTTTACGTCACTGGAAAAAGCCGAAGCTCACCGCAAGGCCGGTGCCAAAAAGGTCATCATTTCAGCGCCATCACCCGATGCGCCAATGTTCGTTATGGGTGTCAACCACGAGAAGTATGATGTGTCAATGAACATCGTATCGAACGCTTCTTGTACCACTAATTGCCTTGCGCCTTTAGCTAAGGTTATTCATGATAACTTTACTATTCTAGAGGGTCTAATGACAACGGTACATGCAACAACGGCTACCCAGAAAACGGTCGATGGTCCTTCAAAGAAGGACTGGCGCGGAGGACGTGGTGCTGCCCAGAATATTATTCCTTCATCAACCGGGGCTGCCAAAGCTGTTGGGAAGGTTATCCCTGAACTCAATGGCAAACTCACCGGTTAGTAGCGACTTAAAATTTAATTAAACGATTTTCAAATTTAAATTGGTCGTTTCAAGGGTAATCCCCAAATTAAAAGTATGTGACGTATTATTCTTATTATTGGCTTTATGTTACGTACACTTATAAAGTGCATAAACGAAAATTCGACATAACTAAGAAGTATAACTGTGCCATGTACCTATTTGCAAATACCCGTCTACAAGGAGGCTGGCATATTGCAGTTAGCTTTGGTGTCAACTTCAGACTGTCGCATTGAAGATCTTTTTAACTAGTGCAAATTCACCAAGGACATATTGGCAATAATGTGGAACACTCTTGTAAATGTATCTGGTCTCGTAAACTTGAGTGTATGAAATGATTTTAATTTCAAAGTACGAAGGGTAAATGACAACCCGCACGGTATGATTATTTACGTTTTATGCACGGTATCATGATTACAGGTATGGCCTTCCGTGTACCCACTCCCGACGTGTCGGTCGTAGATTTGACAGTAAGGCTTGGCAAAGATGCCTCGTACGATGACATCAAGGCCGCGATTAAGGCTGCAGCCAATTCCGATCAGTGGAAGGGTGTTTTGGCTTATACCGAGGATGAGGTTGTCTCTACCGACTTCGTAGGTGATACGCACTCATCTATTTTCGATGCTAAGGCTGGCATCTCATTGTCGCCGAATTTCGTCAAACTCGTCGCATGGTACGACAACGAATACGGATACAGTAACCGTGTTATCGACCTCATCAAGTACATGAAGACTAAGGATGCTTAAGCTACTTGCGTTAAGCTTTTCGTCGGCAACCTGGCCACTGTGGACGTCGACGAAATGAATGGGTTTTAATGGTGAAGGCTTTCGAGTTCATCCACTCGGTGCCCATTTGTCGAAACCTAGTGCCAGTGTGGCATGATCGAAGATGAAGGGACGATGTAGAAGGTTGTAGGTGATGTAAAAGGTTGTAGGTGATATGTTAGATGTAACAGAGTTGAACACATTGCAATAACAACGATTATGATAATAAGGAACGGGCATCACGGGTTAATTTATCTATGCGTTGTAGAAATCAGCAAGATGTCTCTTGTCTTCAGCACATGTATGTGTGAAAAGAATAATATATGTTGCATGGATGAACTATTCTGTAAAATCTTCGGTATGTTACCTACAACCTTTTACACCGTCTCGTCGTCGTCTCTCTCAATATATCGCAATAGAACATTATATACGAATAAGGACAACAGCAACAACCATAGTAATATTGATTACATCAATACATGTAGGACAGCGATAAGTAATTCACACCAGCAACCCTCTTTCTCTCTATTTTCCTTTTCTGTCGTTTCTCTGTTGACAAAGACGTAAATAAATTACATCATTATTTCTCTAGCTTCGGCTAGTAAAAGAATTTGTCTTTTCATTCATGAGAATCATTCAACACTATAATGTTCAATGATAAGGGTAAGTATCTACTAAGTAAACAAACCCATAAGTTTGAATGCTGGCTTTCTCAATGTGTGTTTTTTCAAACTTTAGAGTTCTTCTTCTTTAGAAAAGATTTCTTAACTGTATATTCATGTTTCTCGTAAGGATCCGTAAATGAAATTACCTTCTCACGCAGTTAGCCGGAGGATCGTTGCTATCGATGCAAACATGTCAATGCAAAAACTTTTTCTCTAACACTATTGCTATGGAACACGAATTTAGATCGACGCTTGGTAGTTAAGCAGTGAGCGCTTTACATAGGCCGGGCCATTTGTTCTGTCCAAAATTCTGGGAGTTGTCGTAGTTGTCATCGACATAAGGTTAGCAACGCATCCGGATAAGCATCATATGCAACTATCACGTTATCTAATAGAAATCGAGAAATTAGCTGCTCAACGCTAATAGACCAGAAAGTAACAAACAATAGACGCAGTTAATGAGACAACCTAAATTGGCAAGCATCTCTGTTTTTCTATGTACGAAGACCATTGAGAAGCTTGCTAATAATAATGTAGTATAAAAGCAGCATCAAGCAACACTATAGAATTGCCAGTACATAAACGGAGGTTCGAAAAACCACTATAAGTTACGACTACAAATAAGCAGTTACAGGCCTAAGACAACTGAAAGGACTCTAATGAATAAATCAATATGTATGCCAATTAAATCCACCTTAGTAAAACGTCCATCTTCGTGTAAATAACTGCATGCGTGAATAAGACAACTTGTGCGTTACTTGAATTAAAGCGGTACATAATAGAACTATTGTATGGTATAAATGGTATAAATTAGTCAAGGCAAAACTCGTAATGCATTACCCTGTCCCACAGGCAATGAAGTATATTTTAAAAATAGCCTAAACGCCTACTCTTAAACACTCTCGTAATAGTAAAGTATGTAAAAACTTAGTTGGCTTGCTTTGTAAAACCGTAAACTCTCGTATTGTGGCCTAATAATGAACATGTACCACACTTAATACAGACTTGATTATTTTACCTAATACCACTATCTTTGAACCTATATTAGTTTTTATCAGAAATCTTGTGGCACAATCGTAATGGTCAGTTCAATTAATTCAGCGGCAGGCCTGAATTTCAATTTTTCTTGGAAGGAATCAAGCATTTACCATTGTATAGCTAAGGTAGTCACTTCAGTGAATCTAGTGAAGATGAACATTTTAGAGAACGCGATCGCTTGAGCAGGTTTTTGTTAATCGTTATGTAACAATAGGAGTAGAATCTCATGCACTAGGCCGTCTGATGGAATTACCGGATGCCGGACGTAAAGGTTGAAACATAAAGGCGAGTTTTTTATTACAGGTATTACATTTGAAATAAGAAGCTGGACTTAACAAATATCCTAAGTATATTCCTCAGTCATTCGCCACATCTATCGAATGATATATATGCGGGTACACAGTCCAGTATGTTCTTCGATTACACAACTGCCGTGTAATCCATTTTTTTTTAGTAGTACTGTTTTCGAATGGCAGGTGCCTCGGTCGCGGTCGGTTTCTATGGTAAAGTAGAGCCATGTTGACTGCAGTTAACAACGCCCGCCAGGCTAAGTGAAAAGGGGGAAAGGCCACTCTTAGTGAGCGGTTACACACATTTAATATGTCTTAACGTTATTAGATCGCATTTTGGGCCATTTGCGCGTTATAAAATTAATTCTTATCCACGAAACCCGAGTATAAAGGAAACATGCTAAATAAAGTGCTGTCAGATAGGACCTAATTCGATCCTTCTAAGCTCTCTACACTAACAGCTTGGAAAAGCCGCCTGACATTAGGTAATGGAGCGTTCGACAACTAAAACAAGATCGTACTTCACAGGATCATTTCTGTAGTACATCTAACGTATCCACTTGCCGGATTCGTACATCTTGAAACCCCGATGATGCGTTGAGGGTGTGGGTCTGAGCGTGAATCTGCTGTAGGATTTGCTTTTCGGAGGAAAATCTACTGCTTGATGATCGTTCTGTCCCGGCAACGGGAAAATGGCGCATACTCTGTCTGAGTGGTTTCATCAAATCAAAGCATAATTACTACGTATCTGCGAGTACAAAGGTCTCGAGGGGATAAAACGTGGGATTAATTCATGCTTAATTAATGGGCATGAGATATTATTATGAGTTACTATATTCTATATTTCCCCGGAGAGTTGCACCGAAAAAAAAAAGAAAACTGGTATTCTCGCTCAGCAACAGCATCTCCAAAGCGTGTTCGCTAACGAGGTACGAATCGAAATCGTGGGAGAGATTGTTCTGTGCGAGTGCGGGAGTTATATAAGGACAACGTAGCTAGCATCGGAAGTCTGAATGTTTCGAGTTTTACGCCCGGTATCACCGTTAGGCGTTCCATCAGACGGCGAGCTTCCAGCACGAAACGAAATGTGTCCGTGTGCGTGGGCTCGAGCTTAGACCACAACGTGTTAGTCTTAGGGAAGAATAACAGGCAAATATGTTTTGCATTAAGGTATCACGGGGTTGGAAGTCTGGGTATGCCAATATGCTAATGGCGTGTTTTTAATTTACCGTGAAGCAACTTAGGAAAGCCTTACCTTACGTATGGAGAAAGACCACGTCACTGTGCTGTATGACCGAAGAATACGGCCTGTGTTAAGCTCTATCTATGGTCAAATGACGAGGAGTGCACATTGACCCTCTTGTAAGGCTGTCAGAGGCCCGTGGATCACGAAGTTGAGTTTCTTATGGTAGGATGGAAATGACCGAGTCAATGAATGCAGCAGCATGTCTGAACTTTATTTTTTCGTGAAAGAAATCGGAACTTCTTGACGTTCACCATTGTATGGCTAAGATAGTCACTTCAATGAATCTAGCGGGAATGGAAATTTTAGGGAACGGGATTGCTTTACCAGGTTTTTGTTAATTGTTTTATAGCAATAAGGGTAGAATGTCGTACACTAGACGAGTCCTTATTACAGCTCTTACATTTGAGATAAAATACTGGATTTGACAAACATAAGTGTATTCTTCAGTCATCTGCTGTATGTATTGAATAGTATATATACGGGTACACAGTCCAATATTTTTTGCGATTACACAGGTGCCGTGTGATCAATTTTTTTTTGGCAGAAATGCAACTTTCAGATGTCTTGGTCGCGGTCGGTTTCTAAGGCGAAGTAAACAAGAGCGATGCTGACTGCAGCTAACAACGCCCGCCAGGCTAAGTGAAAAGGGGGAGAGGCCACTCTTAGTGAGCGGTTACACACATTTAATATGTGTTAACGTTGTTAGATCGCATTTTGGGCCATTTGCGCGTTATAAAATCGATGTTTATCCACGAAACACGAGTACAAAGGAATTATGCTAAATAAAGTGCTGTCAGATAGAACCTAATTCGATCCTTCTAAGCTCTGTATACTAACAGCTTGAAAAAGCCGCCTGACATTAGGTGATGCAGCGTTCGAGAACAAAACTAAGATCGTACTTCACAGGATCATTTCTGTAGTACATCTAACGTATCCGCTTGCCGGATTCGTACATCCTGAAACCCCGATGATGCGTTGAGGGTGTGGGTCTGAGCGTGAATCCGCTGTGGGATTTTCTTTCCTGAGGAACACCCACTGCTTGATGATCGTTCTTTTCCGGCAACGGGAAGATTGCCCATACTCAGTCTGAGTGGTTTCATCAAAAAAAAAAACAACAATCAAAGCGTAATTAGTGCGTGTGTGGGGGTACAAAAATTTGGATTATTTATTTATAAATTGACGTATATTGGCGTAATTGTTGTGAATGAGGCTGTATATAGCGTTTACCCGCAGACTAATTGTAAGGTTGCACGCTAAAAAGGAAAGCGTACTCGCTCAGCAACAGTATCTAAAAGCACGCAGCATATCTCGAGCGTGTTCCGTAACGAGGTACGTATCGAAATCGTGGGAGAGGTTGTTCTGTGCGAGTGCAGGAGCTCCATGATAATGGCGTAGCTAGCACCTGAAACCTGCATGTTTCGAGTTTTCTATCCGGTATCGCCGGAACGGCTAGCTTCCACCACGAAACGAAAAAAAAAAGATCGAGTTTGAACTTAGACTTAGGGAAGAATAACAGGCACATATGTTATGCACTAAGATACAACGGGGTTGAAAGTCTGGGTAGCCAATATGCTAATGACTTGTTTCCTAAGTTACCGTGAGGTAACTTAGGAAAGCCTTACCTTGCGTATGGCGAAACACCACGTCATTGTCGTGTATATGACCCAAGGACATGGCTTGTGTTAAGCTGTATCTGTGGTGAAATGACAAAGATTGCACACTGACCCTCTTGTAAGGCTGTCAGTGTCCCGCGGGCCATTAAGTTTCTTATAGCAGGATGGAAATGACCAGGTCAATGAATGCAGCAGCACGTCTGAACTTTATCTTTTCGTGAAAGAAATCGGAATTTCTTGACGTTCACCATTGTATGGCTAAGATAGTCACTTCAATGAATCTAGCGGGAATGGAAATTTTAGAGAACGGGATTGCTTTACCAGGTTTTTGTTAATTGTTTTATAGCAATAAGGGTAGAATATCGTACACTAGACGACTGCTTATTACAGCTCTTACATTTGAGATAAGATACCGGTTTTGGCAAACATAAGTGTATTCTTCAGTCATCTGCTATATGTATTGAATAGTATATATGCGGGTACACAGTACAATATTCTCTGTGATTATACAGTTGCCGTGTAATCCACTTTTTTTTTAGCAGAAATGCTACTTTCAGGTGGCAGATGCCTCGGTCGCGGTCGGTTTCTAAGGAAAAGTAAACAAAAGCGTTGCTAACTGCAGCTAAGAACGCCCGCTAGGCTAAGTGAAAAGGGGGAAAGGAGTCTCTTAGTGAGCGGTTACGCACATTTATTACGTCTTAGCGTTGTTAGATCGTATTTTGGGCCACTTGCGCATTATAAAGTTAATGTTTATCCATGAAAAACAAAGGAATTATGCTAAATAAAGTGATGTCAGATAGGACCTAATTCGATCCTTCTAAGCTCTGTACACTAACAGCTTGGAAAAGCCGCCTGATATTAGGTAATGCAGCGTTCGACAACTAAAATAAGATCGTACTTCATAGGATCATTTCTGTAGTAAATCTAACGTATCCACTTGCCGGATTCGTACATCTTGAAACCCCGATAATGCGTTGAGCGTGTGGGTCTGAGCGTGAATCTGCTCTGGGATTTGCTTTTCGGAGGGAAATCTACTGCTTGACGATCGTTCTATCCCGGCAACGGGAGAATGGCCAATACTAAGTCTAAGTGGTTTCGTCAAACAAAAACAATCAGAGCGTCATTAGTATGTATCAGGGAGTACAAAGATGTCGAAATGTTAAAATATAAGATTAATTCAATCTTAATAAATTGACGAATATTGACGTGAATAATTGTGAATGACTGTATGTTGCATTTCCCGGGAGACTAATTGTTAGGTTGCACGCAAAAAAAAACGCGTACACGGTCAGCAACAGAATCTCCAAAGCACGCAGCCTGTGTCGAGCATGTTTCCTAACGAGAAGTAGGTAGCGAAATCGTGAGAGAGGTTGTTCTGTACGAATGCGGGAGCTCCATGATAATGGCATACCTAGCACCGGAAGCCTCTGTGTTTTGAGTTTTACACCCGGTGTCGCCGTTAGGCATTCCATCAGATGGCTAGCTTCCAGCGTGAAACGAAATGTGTGTGTGCGCGGGTTCGAACTTAGACCACAATGTGTTAGCCTTAGGAAAGAACAATAAGCAAATATGTTATGTACAAAGATATCACGGGGTTGGAAGTCTGGGGAGCCAATACGCTAATGAACTTTTTCTTAAGTTACCGTGAGGTAACTTAGAAAAGCCTTACTTTACATATGGTGGTAGGCCACGTCATTGTGCTGTATGACTCAAGGCTACGACTTGTGTTAAGCTGTATCTGTGGTCAAATAACAAAGATTGCACATTTAATTATAAATATAAATAAAATATTAAAAAAATATTTAAAAATATTAAAAAATATAAAAAATAATTAAAAAAATAACACAATTTAATTAACAAGAAGGTCACCTCTTGTAAGGCTGTCAGTGGCCTGCGGGCCATTAAGTTTCCTTGCAGGATGGAAATGACCAGGCCAATGAATACATCAGCATGTCTGAACTTTACCTTTTCGTGAAAGAAATCGGAATTTCTTGACGTTCACCATTGTATGGCTAAGATAGTCACTTCCATGAATCTAGCGGGAATGGAAATTTTAGGGAACGGGATTGCTTTACTAGGTTTTTGTTAATTGTTTCATAGCAATAAGGGCAGAATGTCGTACACTAGACGAGTCCTTATTACAGCTCTTACATTTGAGATAAGATACCGGATTTGACTAACATAAGTGTATTCTTCAGTGATCAGCTATATGTATTGAATAGTATATATGCGGGTACAAAGTCCAATATTTTCTGTGATTACACAGTTGCCGTGTAATCAATTTTTTTTTAGCAGAAATGCTACTTTCAGATGCCAGACGCCTCGGTCGCGGTCGGTTTCTAAGGCAAAGTAAACAATAGCGATGCTGACTGCAGCTAACAACGCCCGCCAGGCTAAGTGAAAAGGGGGAGAGGCCACTCTTAGTGAGCGGTTACACACATTTAATATGTGTTAACGTTGTTAGATCGCATTTTGGGCCATTTGCGCGTTATAAAATCGATGTTTATCCACGAAACACGAGTACAAAGGAATTATGCTAAATAAAGTGCTGTCAGATAAGACCTAATTCGATCGTTCTAAGTTCTTCATTATGACGGCTCGAAAAAGCCGCCCCACATTAGGTAATGCAGCGTTTGGCAACGAAACCAAGATCGTACTTCACAGGATCATTTCTGTAGTACATCTAACGTATCCGCTTGCCGGATTCGTACATCCTGAAACCCCGATGATGCGTTGAGGGTGTGGGTCTGAGCGTGAATCCGCTGTGGGATTTTCTTTTCTGAGGAACACTCACTGCTTGATGATCGTTCTGTCCCGGCAACGGGAAGATGGCCCATACTCAGTCTGAGTGGTTTCATCAAACAAGAACAACAACAATCAAAGCGCTATTAGTGCCCGTCTGATATTGAAGTGCGAAAATGTAAGATTAATGAATTATTAATTAACTGAGGTATATTGGCGTAAGACTCTATTGTTGTGGATGGGATTGTATGTTGAGTTCTGGAAGTACAAAGATGTCGATGTGATAGAATGTAGGATTAATTGATTGTTAATAAATTGACGTGTATATTGGCGGAAGGCTCTTTTATTGTGAGTGAGTTTGTATGTTAAGTTTCGTCGTAGACTAAGTGTTAGGTTGCACGCTAAAAAAAAAAGCGTACCCGCTCAGCAACAGTATCACAAAAGCACGCAGGCTATCTCGAGCGTGTTCCGTAACGAGGTACGTATCGAAATCGTGAGAGAAGTTGTTCTGTGCGAGTGCGGGAGCTCAATGATAATGGCGTAGCTAGCACCCGAAGCCTCTATTTCGAGTTTTATACCCGGTATCGCCGGGCCGGCTAGCTTCCAGGACGAAACGACATGTGTATGTCGATCACATGATCGAGTTCGAACTTTAGACCACAACGTGTTAGACTTAGGGAAGAGTAACAGCCAAATATGTTATGCACTAAAGATATCACGGGGTTGAAAGTCTGGGTAACCAGTATGCTAATAATCACGTGCTTCTTAGTTATCGTGAGGAAACCTAGGAGGAGGAAAGCCTTAGCTTAGTTATGGTGAAAGGCCACGTCATTGTACTGTATGACCGAAGGATATGGCCTGTGTTAAACTGTATCTGTGGTCAAATGACAAGGAGTGCACATTGACCCTCTTGTAAGGCTGTCAGCGGCCCATGGGCCACGAAGTTGAGTTTCTTATGGCAGGATGGAAATGACCGAATCAATGAGTGCAGCAGCGCGTCTGAACTTTATCTTTCCGTGAAGTAAATCGGAACTTCTTGACGTTCACCATTGTATGGCTAAGATAGTCATTTCGGTGAATATAGCGGGAATGGAAATTTTAGGGAACTGGATTGCCTTACCAGGTTTTTGTTAATTGTTTTATAGCAATAAGGGTAGCATGTCGACGAGTTATTATAGTAGTTCTTACATTTGGGAAAATATACCGGATTTGACAAACATAAGTGTATTCTTCAGTCATCTGCTATCTGTATTGAATAGTATATATGCGGGCACACAGTCCAATGTTGCCGTGTAATCCACTTCTTTTTTTTTTTTTAGCAGAAATGCTAGTTTCAGATGGCAGACGCCTCGGTCGCGGTCGGTTTCTAAGGCAAAATAAACAAGAGCCATGCTGACTGCAGTTCACAACGCCCCCCAGGCTAAGTGAAAAGGGGGAGAAGCCACTCTTAGTGAGCGGTTAGACATATTTAATATGTCTTAGTGTTGTTAGATCGCATTTTGGACCATTTGTGCGTTATAAAATTAATATTTATCGACGAAACCCGAGTACAAAGGAATTATGCTAAATAAAGTGCTGTCAGATAGGATCTAATTCGATCCTTCTAAGCTCTGCATACTAACAGCTTGAAAAAGCCACCTGACGTTAGGTAATGCAGCGTTCGAGAACAAAACTAAGATCGTACTTCACAGGATCATTTCTGTAGTACATCTAACGTATCCGCTTGCCGGATTCGTACATCCTGAAGCCACGATGATGCGTTGAGGGTGTGGGTCTGAGCGTGAATCCGCTGTGGGATTTTCTTTTCGGAGGAAAATTCACTGCTTGATGATCGTTCTGTCCCGGCAACGGGAAGATGGCCCATACTCAGTCTGAGTGGTTATCAAACAAATGCAATCAAAGCATGATTACTACGTGTCTGGGAGTACAAAGGTCTTCAAGTGTTAAAATGATGATGAGAGTAATTCGTTCTTATTTAATTGGCGTGAGTAATATTATTGTATTTTGCATTTTCCCGGAGAGTAATTGGGAGAGGTTGTTCTGTGCGACTGCGGGAACTCCGTTGTAATGACGTAGGCGGCACTGGAGGCCTCTCTGTTTAGATATATACGTGCGGTATCGCTATTGGGCATTCCATCAGATGGTTGGTTTGCTCGATAGGACGGGGTCGTAAGTCTGGGTAAGGAATATGCTAATGACTAGTTTCTAAAGTTAGCGTGAGGTTCGACTTTGAAAAGCCTTCCCGTAGGTATGGTGAAAGCTCACGTCATTGTGCTGTATGACCGAAGGATACGGCTTGTGCTAAGCTATCTGTGGTTAAATAACGCGTAGTGCACACTGACACTCTTGGATGAGGTTGTCAGCGGCCCACGGGCCGCAGCCGTCAAGTTTCTTATAGCAAGATGAAAATGATCAGGTCAATGAATCCAGCAACTTGACGTTCACCATTGTATGGCTAGAATAATCACTCAGGTGAACCTAGCGGGAATGGAAAGTTTAGAAGACGGGATTGCTTGACCAGGTTTTTGTTAATTGTTTTATAGCAATAAGGGTAGAATGTCGTACACTAGACGAGTCCTTATTACATGTCTACTGGATTTGGCAAACATCTTAATTGTATTCTTCAGTTATTTGCTGCGAGTATTGAATAGTATATCTGTGAGTACACAGTCCAATATTTTCTACGATAACATAGGTGCTGCGTAATCGAGTGGTTTGATCAAAAAATTTTAAATAATTAAAGCAAATGTACGTGTGTGTGTCGGAGTGCAGAGATCTAGAAGTAAATAGGGAATAAAAGTTACGGAGTTTCTTATACATAAGGGTAATACGCTTGCAAAGCGCGCATGTGTGCATCTGTATATCACCTGTTCCTATGCAAGAAACAGTTGTTATATGGAAAAGCAAATGTGTACAAACGCAGTGATATATAAGGAAACCAATGAATTGTTATTATGTACAATAACATTAAGCAAACCGGTTAGGACTTTAAGCTTGCGATCAAACGCTGTTCGACAGGTTTATGATATGTAGAGAGAAAAATTCCAAACCTAAATTAGTAGCTAATCGGTCAACATGCTGTTTCGTACAGATGTTTGCAAACAACCTAGAAAGATTCTTTGAATCGAACAACTTTATACACACCAATGTAAAACAATTGCCTCGAAATTTAAAATAAAAAAAATCGTTCCGAAATATTCTGCTATAACTGCACATAAATGTGGTATGAACGTTCCATCCCCAGACTGAAATGGCGCCTTTCAACAGCTAGGTTGAAGTTGATGTTCTCTATGAAGCATATTTAAAATAAATAAACCAAGGAAACTGACACATGTTCTTTTTTAATCCTAATCCATCAATTTATATTGCCGTGATGGTGCTACTATTATGTTAATGATTTTCATTTGCTAATCCTGACCAACAGTGGGAACGCGAATGCATGACAGATAACTATGTATATATATAAAGCATATATAACTACAAAAACAACTTCCTTTATTCACACAAATTGTGTAGTTGTGTGAACTGGCTTGCTAGCTTCATAGAGAAGTCTATCGGCCGCTGAGTCTCCTCCCATTTGATTGAATCTTCTAAACATGTATTCAACTTCTTTCCAGAACGTTACGATTGTATTCATAGTCTTTATCTAATGCAGACCACTGCAAACCTAGAAAATGACATATATTGTGCTACCCGTATAACGGCCGTACCCCGCTACGAAAGTGTTCTCGTACCGTAGAAAAATACCTTTGATTTTGATAAAATTTGCAGCTCGTTACCAAGTTTTTCTCCTTCAGATCCCAGCCCGCTGCTAGATGTTGTTGATAATTTTTGAAAATATTGGGCTGACATGTCTCATGTTAACCCACAGGTAATAATTATTTGTATGCCAGAAGTATAATAATATAGGGGCTTCTGATACCAAACCGCTTTGAGGCCAGTGCCCCTTTTATTAGGCCCTACGACTGTGCAACTAATCAAAAAGTAGGAGACTTTCGAGTATTACTATGTAGGGCTGTAATTTGCGAAAATTGGCAGCGAAAAGCTCTGTCCAAACTGAATATGACAAACTTCGGCAAGATTAGCACTCCCAACTATTTTACTCCGGGTGCAATGAAAGCACACACAGTTAATTCTATCTAACGTTATATGAACTACGTATGTAGGATAAAAATATTCGGTCGTTCCGTAAGCTTATTCAGTATATTTAAGCGTTTTAAATTTTGGCGCCACAAAGTCAGTTGAGGGACGAGAAGCAGTGGTTCATTATACTTGTAAAGATGTCTGCTGAGGTCTTCTTAAGATTGTTTGACTCGATTCCACGTATTATTCAAGTCTCCAGAGATGGAAATCTTAAAACTGTAATATCGATTCTGAAGTTTTGTTTAAAAAAAGCTAAACGCGATTAGAACTCGTGGTGAAAAAATTTGCCGGGTTACATAGGCCCAATGCTGTAGTCGATCGCACAATGCTTTGCTTATTTTTGGAGTGATCATTTCGACACTGAAGTCAAGACATGGCTAGGTCGACCCTCTAAGCATAAAAATTAAAATTTTTGCAGTAGTCGATCAGAATCCACATAAAATATTTCCCTTAATCGCATATAACGCAAGAGCATCCATCCCTTCAAAGATATCGAATAAGTAAAGATTATGTCATTCGGGCAGAGATCGGCTGCTCTACGGTTCTTTATGATCAATCAGCAGCTCATGAACTACGAAAGCGTGAGTTATCGCTAATTACGGCCAAAATGACACTGACTGAAGTTCTCTAGGCAAAAAATACTTCTCGTAAAAAAAAATTAGGTACAAATTCAGAAGTAGATCTATGGGGGCAATTAAACAGTAATGACTAATTTCATTCATTTGCACGATTATATGAACAAATGTAGCGAGGATTGCAAACATTTGTTATAGAATGTGACTTAATATAAGCACTTTTAGCTAGCAAGGTATTGAAATTTGTAAGTTGGTTAGCTGGTCTGAGCAGGCTATACTAGGCGAAGTGATATCTAGCACAGATAATTTTACCGAAGTTCCATGAGCTCATGATCTCACTGTGTCTTTCTAAGGAGGTGATGGGATCCGTGCTCTGCGAACTTCTCCGTCGTAAAATGAAAGATTTATGTCGACAAATTTCGACCTTTATATCCGTCCAAATGTGCAAGTTTTGGAAGGTTGGAGTGACCTTCAAACGTCCTCGGTAAACGTCAGAGTGTTGGTCAACCGGTATATTGAGCAGTTGCGCATAATTGAGTGAAGTCCCAGAACCAGTTTCAAAAATGATGCGTTTACTTTATCCGACCTCAGTAGATTACTCTTAGCTTGTCCCGAAAAATTAGTATTCCCTAGGTGGTACTCGGTGAAACCTGCAAACTAAATAGCTTAATTGCTGTCTCAAATGATAGTTTTTGCAGTTTTTCCATCGTCATAGCGACGGCCATTTTGCTGTTCTAAATCTTATCTTTATACAGTCTCCCTATTGTCGTTAGCGTTAAGCTTATGTGTCTAAACAACCTGAAAATTTTCAGGATTTTTCTTTTCAAAAAAAAAAAACCGTATCATTGTTAGTAGGTTTTCTTCCTGTTTTGAACAATAGAATCCTTTTTCATCCTGTCTATCTAAAAACTAACTTCAACCTTTTTGTTTAGTTAATAGCCCCTATTTAAGCGGAACTTGTTTGTGTTCATTACGAGACCGTCCACATACAGTATTGGTTCCACGTTTGTTGCCCTAATGCACGAGGGCAAATGTTAATGCGAAGCCTGGAGGGTAACGAACTAAAAGTATCGCTTTGTGCGAATCCCGTTGTATGTTTGCCGCCTTTCTCTCTGTGACACCACCATGAAGAGTAATTAAATTGCGCTGAAGGGTGTCCTTTAGTAGACTTCGTAGTTTGGGATGCCATTTTTTCGGTACGATAGTTCTGGGCTCAAGACAAACGTCGCTTTGAGCTCTACGAAAATTAAGTAGAGGGGTTAATTCAGACGACCCAATGGTGCATCGGTTCCGTTTATCCTATGCGCGTTCATTGTTAACTTGTAATATCGAAACAAAACATATGCTGTTTCACAGTATTGCAGGAAAGGGGTTAGTCGCCATACGACGGTACCTAACATAATAATAATAAACATCATGATTATCATGAAAGATAATGTAATACTAGTTATTTCAATTTACCAATGAAAGACTTACAATTGGGAGGGAATCAGTTATCTGCATCTAATACTAGCGGATAGGTCATACGGATAGACCGTATACCAACTTGGCTACGTAAACGCAATGCTCATCTAATCTCGGGCTGAACTGCATATATTATAGATTTTTACCCTGTGAATTTCTGTAACGTGGAGAGCTTGGCTATATATGTCATCACGAGAACGTTCCCGTTATATTCAGTTATTAACGTACTTAACACTCTCGGGATTAACGAACCTTGTGATACAACGCGAAAGCAAAAAAAAGATTGACTCATATGCCTAGTATAGAAAGAAGTCGCTTCGGTTGCGAAAATTATTATTTTCCGTTTTGTAAAAAACTTGTTGCTGATTACAGGCAGATATAGCGTATACTGTTTATGCATCAATGTTCTTTGTAATCGTGGTGTAATGACGCGTTCCTGTCTGTTGTGCTGCGAGTCCTATTTGAGGTAGAATGATTAACGACTTCGACATCAAGAAACCATAGCAGAACGCGTTGATATGCGCGTTGCACTCATTGATTGATCGATGCCGTTACATCGGCGCGCAGCAACGCATTGTCCGAGCGTCGGCTGTGCCACAGATTCACTCGGGCAGTGTTGTGTAACTGCTTTGGCAATTTAACGCAATGATTATTACACACTGCTTGTAATAGTAGAGCGACAGCTTTGGCCATGGAGACGTAGGAGTAGCTAATCTCTACGAAAGGAGCCATGCGGGACCTGTCTTATGTCTGAGTACTACAGTAATGATACCAGCCCTAATGCACGAAGTACAGACTCTATACGCTGCTGTTGACCAAATATGAAATCGTATATGTGCGTCAGCTGCACGATGCGAGAAACAGTAAATAGTTACTGTGGCAGTGTCGATGCTATAGTTATCATTTCGCCTGAAGTCATCGTCACCAGCGCGACAACGATGGTAATGTTGATGGTGACCAGGTCCACCCTCTAAAACGTCACAAGTCAGCTGATCGAGTCACAGATGCACCTTTATGTACTCTGTTGTTTTTATCCTCGTTTGTTATAGTTGTGCGTAATTATGCGTCTATCCTAGCATGTATTCGTTGCTTCGTAGATAAGTGCCGAAAGTACGGGCACTGTACGTACTATTCGTATGAACGTTACGTAGCTCTGAGTCATGTTGAAGCTTTTGAAATTAACCGCGCTTCTTTCTCCTGCGTACGCCCACGAAACTTAGCAGCGCACCGGCCTATCGACCAGCTGGCGTGACATGGCACGTTGACACAGAAACATCACAAGTACCAGTAGCGTCAGCTTTACGTGATATGGACAAGCTACAGCCCGAAACTCTACAGTCAAACACTTTATTTACCCATATAACATTGATAATCCGAAAAGGCGTGGGAAACTGGTTTAAAAGCCTGCAAGAAGACATTTTATTTATCTGATATTGAAACGCGAAAGCTGTCGTTAAGAGGAATTTCGCCTAAGATACTAAAGTTGTCTCGAATTACACACATCATTGATTGATTCACCATCGAGATTAGATTATTGCAAGTCCCAAATGCACCTGGGATGTGCTTGTGTCACAAATACAAAGTACAGATTTAAATAGGTAAAAATTTTGAAAAAAAGCACAAAACGAAAGTATTCTCAACGAAAGTATATTCATGGTTTCACCTAGCGTTTGACATGACTACAAGGTAAAATTTTCAGGACACAATCAGATTTCCTTCCCGTTTCGACATATTCGGATAGTTGAAGTTATTTGAATAGCAACTCAAGTAAGTCTGAAACTATATTTTCTGATTTTCTGAACACAAGAAATTATTTTGAAAAATTCCAAAAATAATATAATTGTTTTTGGAAGCTCTGCGAAAATTTTTCCAATTTTGTGAAGTGAATTTAGGCACTCACTATGCATACGCATTGTTAGAAGTCATTTTTTACCACATCCGTAGAAATTTGACAGATCGAAATTTTCCTGGTTGAAGGGACGGCAGCTGGTTTTTTTTCTTTACAGGCGTTTTGTATATAAGCTGTGTATGCTCTATATAAGCGAAACCTAATGGCTCATCCTCATGATTGAAAATCTTCAAGTCTCTTTGTTGTCGATTGCTTACAGTTTTAACCAGGAGCTGTAAAAGAGGGTAACAATTTACTCTATATAATAGTCAAAACGTACTATACAAAAATACGCTAGTCAAAACATATTTCTAGTCTCATTGAGAAGAAAGCTAACTAACTGTATGCATGTTTTTTTTTTAATTTTATAAGTTACGTTGTGTCTATAAATCGACAATCGCCTCCAATAACCGGTAGTTTAAACCACATAGAGCGCCATTGTTGTATGATATCAGCGTTGTTTTGATAATTCCGTCCAATACGAAATGGAATCACTCCAGGAGTTAAATTACATCGAATTGAACTCCATGTACGTTGAAGTCTCGAAACTTGTTGGAATACATCCTTAAATGTTCAACTATGACCAGTTTGACAAAACTTCAAAAAATAAACGTGCTCGAATGCTCGGAAGAATCGTTTGAGGTAAACATTATTTATTTTTTTTTTTGCTTTATAATCTGTAACAGTATTTTATACCGTACAGTCTGTGTTAATAAAGAAAGATATTCTAATATCTTTCTTTATTAATACTTTAGCATATATTATCTATCATTATTTCTAGAAATAATTTGAAATTTCAGCTGTTCATTAAATCTTTTACATTATTTGGGCCCAACAATCAATATACAATCAAAAGTAGTATTAAAGCTGCCTCGTATGTAAATTTCAAAGAACCTCTTTAAGGACCTTGCTGCATATATGTATAGGTCCTCTAAATGACTAATTTTCTATTTCTTATACATTATCTAGTAGGAAGAAAACTTTTTACCATATACATGTGACGTCTGAACAAGCAAATATATGTTTCATTTGGAGCACCACAACTGTTATTTCTAGTTTAGTCGGAACATTAATAGAATGTTCCGACATTAATAGAATAGTTTCCCACCAGCTGATCTAATTATGTTATAAAAATGCTATCTGCTTTACATTATTTATGGGACGTAAATCTTGCTTTTCACAATGTCCCATCATGGACGTCAAACAAATGCTACAAACAAAGTGATATTATTTAATCTCCTACGAGAACAACCATGTGAGTATGTAAGAATTCGAGTAATATGGCGGGCCTTAATCTAACAGTTGCAAGCTATTGCAGCTGAAGGAAGGGGCTCTCCATTACAGAAATACCTACAGCGTTTCTGAGGTGTTCAATATAGACTTCTCTAAAATGTACAGTATATCTCCCGAAAACGTAGCTAAGAGATTTAAATTCAACGAATAAAGATGCACACAGTGGCTGTAAATTGTCGCGTCTTAGCTATTTTTCGGCAAACAAAAATCGATTATTCTTAGTATATAGCCAGAACACTCTGACGATATTGCAGTTCCAACCTTCTTCTTTATTATTATTATTATTATTACAAAAACAATAGTAGGTTGAGTGCGATGACTCAGAGCTGACTGTAATGAAATTAATTTTAATCCAGTGAATGTGTCAATTCTCAATAGTACTACCGAAGTTACGCGCGACTACTATCTCCTTTGTGGCCGACTTGCGTCACTTTTTCGTTTTCTGTCGTGGCTGTCCGCCCAAACAACGGTTCGATGTGTCGTATATCTTATTTCATTCTAAAGACGCACGGGTACAAGTCCTGTTGTTAGCTATTTATGCTTCATTTAAAACTGCTATTTGTATTTGACATCTAGTACTTGACGGAGTTCTCGCGGCTTGTGGCCGATGTTGATACTGTCAAGTCGTTTGTTTATTCGATTATTTGCAACCTTTACTTGTGTTTTGCATGAACGTATCTCTCCATGTTTCCGCTCTCGCGCTCTACTCGTCGTTGCGCGTTCGCTGGCTGGCTAATGTCTAACATTGGCGAGTCCATTTCTCCGTCCGCTGTCGGTCGGTCCGTTGGCCGACAATCGCGGTGCTCACAAACCCTCTCCAAAAAGTCGGCCTTTTGAGGGAGAGGCGGTCTGGCAGCGCAGGACGGATAATTTATCCCGGACAGACTTTGGCCAGAGGAACAGTCGTCTGACATTCTGGCAGATAATCCACCTGAGCGGACACAGTTTTGCCCTGTGTGTTGCCACTAGCACCACCACCACCACCACCTGAGCAAACCGAAGTGTGTAACCATCAACAACAACGACAGTACGAACGTGAGTGCATTTATTTATGTGTAGTTGAGCCTATAAGTGAATATTGTTTTGTGCGTACCTTGGGCGCTGATTGCGTGTCTGTATGTGACTGACCGACTACCGCGTTTCAATTTAGATAAACTGTTAATTGTTTTACGAAAAAAGAGATTAAGGTGTTGCGGATATATAATGAAAGGCAGATATTTTATGACACCGACTTATGTAAATGGCAAGCAGATTTTTGTTATCTTTATCATCTGCTTCGTTCAAGTCTCTGACAGTTGAATTTCGTAAAGCAGATTCCTAATGCTCAGGGATTGTACTACGTATATCATAATAACGAACTGATACTTACATATTTAAATTGTCTTCTAAAGTTGATTTGTAAGGGATCCTGAATTTGATTGATATAGGTTTCAAAATACGAGTATATATCCACCCAGCTTCGGTAACAAATAAAATTCAATGTGAAAAATAGTCGATATGTCAAAAAGCTTCTTTCACAAGAGTGACCTAGCCAGACTTGCGCATATATATTATTATGAATTTAGAGGCCACACAGACACAATGTAGATGTAATCACAGAAAAAGGAAAGGGAAAACCTCCATAATTATAATTTCAAAAATTCCGTTCTTCGCTACTCCTGAATTTGGAATCAACTATAGACTTGGCGCAAAATGGATGACGTAAGAAAACTCCATCATTCCTACATGAATTTCATTAGAGGTACAAGGTAGTCTGACTTCTAGGTTTAGCCAAACGGACAGCCCTGCGCAAAAACCTGCACCAATATGGTATCGACGATATCCGCCGATCAATAATCCCACTCAATAGTTTGTGGTCAAATATAGATATATTTGTCGAAACTTAGGCAAGGAGAACTTGTCATAGTAGCACGTATTTGAATCAGACAGAGTTAGATATATATTTTGGGCTTTAGGCCGTTATTTCTATTATTATTATTATTATTATTATGATTATAGCCAGCATTAGCAGTGAACACGAGTAAAATTTTTATTGTGTCATGTTCTTTTACACGTAAACAGTGGCGTCTCGCTAGGCAGCAGCCGTCGCTGCTATAGCTACTCTCTGGCTATGTTGGGCATAACTGTAGTGAAAACTGGTTTGTTTGATAACTGGCTTCCGCCCACCTTTAGCATTGAATTCCAAATCAAGTCAAAGACTGATGCCGCGGATGTTTACGGCGGCAGTACAGCCAAGTGACGGCAATGGCTGCGCGCGCTGCCGGGATGAATTGCCGAAGATGGTCAGAATCTGAGCAGAAGCATGACAAAGTGTGGAACTATGCGAATAGCAGCAACGGTGGACATATAACTAAAACCGCCTATCCAGAAGGCGCTGCTGTTGCAGTAAGCGAATCAGTGGCGCTCATTGAATATTATTACTGTTCATTAGGTACAATAGTGAAGGTAGCAAATATTATTATTATTATTATTTGATAATAGCAGCACCACTAAAAGTGTGGTAGTAGTAAAAATAATAATACTAGAAACATCGCATCGTCAGATCGGTTATGTCCTAGCACATGACGTCTATAGTGGAAGCGGGAAGGTTGTAGTGTATCGTAGCACTCGCGATCTATTGTCGCGCTTCTATCGGTCGACTCCTGAAATGTTCATTACTGAAATGAACTGCATGCAAACTATGCATCATTTGATCCGTTGCGATGATACCTAGTTTGCTGTCTCCCTAACTTACAGGTTGGGTGACAAGTCATATTACGGCTGAGAACCAAAATATTTCGATGTCAAGTTCGTAGTTGTTTGCAAGACATATGGCGTGCTACGCCACGCTCGAACACCCACACACACCCACTCATCAGCCTATGCACAGTACGTTTTTTTGGTAGTAATTTTATAATAGATATCTTAAACAGTTCAGAAATTTGTGGTAAGGATGTGCCGTCACTCATACGTTTCCCAGCTTGATGCATATCAATGCTTCGTGGCATTTCCATCGACATAATTCCTATTGATATTTTTAAAACACTTATGGATTTCATGGGGCCCGAACGGGCCCGAAACTCACGAATCTAATTAGAGTGATAGACCCTGATTGTAATCTCATTTTAGGCCCCAAGACCGTACCAAAACTAGGCATAAAGGCGAATAGGATCAGCGTCACTAATGTAGTTGCCTCAGGTCAGCGAACCAAAGTGCAGCGGCGCCTTGTAAAACAACAGGGGATCACATGGGTTTTGCCTGAACGTTAAAGTAACAGGTAACTGCTTTAATAGGATCACTGTTCGATGGACAAATTCTGGTAACGTTGCCCGATGCAGCTGCTAACTTTTGAGGTAGAAGTTGAATACCCATTTCTGCGCCAATATGTGATCATTAACCGCGACAGATTGGAAATTGTTTCTGTTTATTCTATGCTCGCTTCCGCATGCATAGACAATCTCGTTTTATATAGGAAAAGACTCCTGAATGAAATGATTTTACAAGTGGCTTGAAAGGCTATGTTCGTACCATTTAAATAGTTTTTATTTTAATTCTGAAAACTGCTTGTTCGTGAAACGACATGTCAACCGAAACGAATATACACATGATTGATCTTGATTAAGTGGTGCGCTAATCTTGAAAAACGTTAGAGGTAATCTTTAGGATCGGTCTAACAATCGATGTGATCGATCCGTGTATTAAGAATGGCAATGTGAGGGTATTCATTTTGGCCCAACATTTAAATGATATCTCGTTTGCAGTATCTTACCCTTTAAAACTGACCTAGAACTGTATGCAAACTACGATTTAATATAACATGCTAGTGTAATCTTTCGGCTATACATAATTGGGTGTAACTCGGAGCTATCGCTTAATTTCAGTACAAAGCGCCTAGTGTGCAACGGAGGCATACTATAGCAGTAGATAGCTGACAGAACGACGACGTGACGGGGTCCATCTAACGTTATGGAAGGGGAGACGAGGCGCTTCGTGTAATCTAATCAGATTAATCTAGAAAATACTCTTTTTGATCACTTCAGTTGACCTGTGACAAAGGCCGACTTAATGTTGCTATTCTCCTTTTTGCTTTGGTAATCGGGGCCATACTGAGTAACATTTTCATTACGCTTGCCGCTGCGAGAGCTCAAACAGGATCTTCGACCACACCCATCGAAATACATCTGGCTGTCCGTACTATGGCATCCAAAGTTGTTGCAGGTGTCAACGCTTGCGCGTAAAATGTGTAGTGTATCCGGCTTTCCTAACGTGAATAGTCGACCTGGTTCGTACAATGTATGTGTGGCGACAAAAATACAATCGAAGAAAGAGTGACCAGAAAACAAACGTCTCCAAAGCAAACGCGAGACCCATTAGATCCATTACTGGATATGCACCTGTAAAAACCCATTCCTAGTTCAGTCTTTTGCATTTTATTTACCACCTAACAAACAATATACTACTGCATTGATATTGTTCATTTGCAAGTAATTTTCGTAAACTTTTAATTAAATTATCTCAAAAGACTGGCTTAATTCTATATTAGGGACAGACTTTGACGCTTGTATTTGTGCTTGAAGTCTTATGGGTGTACACACGTGTATGTACGATGGTCTACTTTCAATTTAACGGAGTTTGCACCACAGCCCCTTAGAATCTACTAAGTAGTTATATTTGTGTAAATATTCGTTTGCAATGCTAATTAATGATATAATCGTCTAGCTAAGAAATAAACGAATAAACATTAACAGTAACAAAGCGAATGACAGTCCGATTGAAAAATCTATAGTATGATGTGAGAATAATAAACTGCTGTTAACTAGTACAAAGGAACTATACATAAAAATCAGAAGAAGAATAGTCGATTTATCCAAAAATCAATGCGCATGACAAATGAATGGTGATGTTTAATAATATATAATAAGTGATAATACATAATAATTTAATAATATATAATAAGTAATATCTAGCGTCATCATGATACCGTTGTTGTCGTCGCGTTGCTCAGCCATATTGTTTTATCGCAATGCCATGGGTACCTTCTAGTGTTGTTCCTTGCGTAGTAACTCTTAAATGGCCTCCTACTGAAATAGGCAATCTTTGAGATGCAGAACAAAGTCACCAAACAATCCGCCGTACCATTAGTGAACGGACCAAAACACTGTTTTGAAAGCACTGTATTGTTTTGAAATGTGAGACCGCTTCTTAACTGCTGCCGGGCGGTACAAGGGCACCGCGCCTGGCCGATGCATAACTGTAGTGTTTAACGTCCGCTACTTTAAAAACATGTACTGATTGCCCTAATAATCCTTTGGCCTCTGTCGATTAAAAGTCATATACAACTTAAGCGAAATGGGGCCTCGCTGGATTCGTTTCAAAGAGAACTTATAACAAACGGGACAAATACTCTCCTGCAGGAAATTCATGACAACGTAGCGGCTTGACCTCACGTAAGGAAGAAGTGGCTGTTAATGGTAGAGTTAGCTAACCATGCAATCTGTTGATGGATGTTTCTTTGTACTTTTGCCAAATCATGCTGTGCTCTTAAAAGGTTTTATTACCTATGCATAGCTATGCAAAATAACACAACGATCTACGGATCAGGCTTATGTAATATGGAACCTAGTATACTTGAATGTTAAAGATAAAACCATTGTAGCATTCAAAGAGTGGTCTGGTCAAACAATAATAATAATAATAATAATAACAACAATAATATTATTATCCATCATAATAAATAACCGTATGGAAGGTTATAAAATAACTACTATTTCCCGATCTTAAACAAGTCGGACACAACATCGAAGACAATATTACCTTCATTACTTTAAGCCTACTGAAGCAATTGATCTTGGATTCCAAGATTTATTCATTTAGAAACTTTGAAAAGGTAGAGCCAATACTACCGAATGTTTTTTTCTCAGAGGATATGAGCTTTAATATTAAGGGCCAGGGACCTAAGATTTTCCGCAAAGACCTCGCAGTGAGTAAATCTTAACCTCAGTTATGTTTACAGAATTCTACGAGTTAGTCCCAAGTCTAAACACCAATTCATGGAGCATCTTCATGGTCATTGCTTACTTAATCAATTGTATGATGTTACAGCAATTAGATTTGTACTCTGTTTTCATCCACTTCACGCTTCCGATCTGCTAAAGGAGACCTCACTTATTCAGTGTACATTATATTACACATCATTATAATTATATCAAAAATAAGCAAACATCTATATATTACCTACATTATAATCAAACCTAGAACAAGCAGCTATATATTTGTAAACGGCTACGCAGACTGTTACATCAATCGAAACACGATTCGAGTGAGTCGCCACCGAATTTGATGTAGAAAGTTCAAGTTTTTATGGTCAGTAGTCTTGCGTTTTTAACTCAAATAGTAATCGCTATGAATGTTGGTCAGTAAAAATTTTAGTTGAGGTCTTGTGAGAACTCTTTTTATATGTGGCGTGACAAATGTGGTGCTCTTTGTAGTTCTTATGTAGACCTTGTGTAGATTACAAGGCAATCGCTGTCTTTTCCTGCACTCTTAATTTACTTTGCACTACCATAGGTATGTAAGCAATCATACGTTCTTTGATTCATTGCAGTATGGCTCCTGAACGCCGCGTTCCGATCTCTCGCAGTGATCTCTCAATTCTGGACAATGAGTTCTCGAACGTTCGAGAGAGATTTGAGCAGGAGATGAGGCGCATGGAGGACGAGATGTCTCGTTTTAGAAGCCAGCTTGCAGATCACGAGCGAGACGTATTTTCTCGAGGTCTGACAAGCCAGCCGCGAAGCTACCTGGACATGTCGTCGCCACTTATTCAGGATACTCCTGACGGCGGGCGCGAAATCAAGCTGCGATTTGATGTGAGCGACTATGCGCCGGAAGAAATTGTTGTCAAAACGGTCGACAACCGCCTTCAAGTGCACGCAAAACACGAAGAGAAGACCGAAACGAAGAGCGTCTCCCGTCAATACAACAGGGAGTTTATGCTTCCCAAGGGTGCGTGGGTAACAGGCTCAAGTATCTGTAATAAAATGTACATTCATATATGTATGTGATGAGATATTTTTTTTCTATGCTAACTAAAAAGTCAAGCTCTTAGCTTAACTTTCCTCAGCTATGTGTAGTCGATGATGATAGTCGGCTAAGTCTCGATACCAACCATTCTTTCATAGTTTTATATTTGTATAGTATAGCTTTCCAAAGTACCCGTGTACCTACGTGAGTACCCAGCTACGCAGAAAAAATTTCAAATGAGGCGCAATGGAGTCTTTGCTGGATCCTAATAGGGCTTTTTATTTCTCTTTCAGGAATAAACCCGGAACGCATTACATCGTCATTATCCCGCGACGGTGTTCTCACTATTACAGCTCCGCTTCCTGCTATTGAAGACAGTCGCGGTGAGAAGATGATCCCCATAGCGCATCAATAAACGACCTTACTCCTACCTTAAAGCTTACTTGACTGACAAAAACAACGTAAAATTCAATCATTGAAATGCATTGGATCAAAGCGTCTGCCCACGCAAAATACCTAATACGATTGAGAGTGAAACTATAGAAGTACAATAGCCATGTGTTTTTATTTTAATTAGTAGTTCATGCACTATAGAACGCGCGAAATATTCACAGAAAGTGCGTTATTACTCAAGCATACACTCTTTGATATGATTTCATTTGACACGATAAACATTTAAATTTAAGAGCTAGTAAACTCATTGTTTCTGATGTAGTGCTTCTTTCATTCATGACTCAATATCTCGCGAGTTATAAGCGTCAGAACGATAACTTTTAATTGACATACTACGAGATCACACCGATTTAATTGTGCGCCACGGAGACCGTCAATGAGACGAATATTCGCCATCAGTACAAACGTATTCTATTTCTACAAAAAAAGAAACACGAAAAAGCGTACCAATATTAGGAAACCTAATGCGAAACCTAATAGATAACATGCAAAAATTATAATAATCAAAACAAAACCATAATCCAACGAAGAAAATTAGTAAACATGCCTAACCTTTGTTCTTGTGAAACATAAAATAACCGTAAATGCATCACCTTGATTTGTTGAAGTCCATTCATTGAGTAAAGAAATATAATATATAGGCGTCGATATTTCGATTAAAAGCTAGAAAGCTGGAAAAGCCACGAATGAAATACATGCCCAATGCGCGCTACACACATGCCATGTAGGTGCCTAAAGGCGGTTGTGCTATATATAAAACGCAAGTCCCACCCTCCTAGAAAATGAAAAAGAAATATCTTATAAAACGTGCTTCAAGGTACGTTTATGTGCCTTATTTTTACTATATGAACAACTACGAAATATATGCATATATTGCTGTCAAGTTTGTTTAGCACAAAAATTAAGGGAAGAAACCATGCCCCAATAGGCTTGACATGAACTGATTCGCTTATTATCCGGAAGAATGACGGTACCAAGGTCTTCCTCTAAATACTCAAGTCAAGAATACGCGTTTGCTAAGCAAGCATCGACGGAGGGTTTTCACTTAAATTTCGCGGCGGTGTGTAGGCGACTCAGATGTATGCAAAAGCCTCTATTAGTTGTGGTATGGTCTAGGTTTGTGTGTGGGTGTGTGCTTCGCTGGAAAGGCAAAATAGATAATCATGAGTTTTACACATATATATAGCTGTATCTCAGTGAAGTGACTCAACCATTCTGCAACTCACAACTTGGGTTAGTTTAAATGATTGTGTACAAAAAATAATATTAAATTAAGACCAGTAGAAGCCGTAAATACTATTGTATTAAGGGTGGTCCTCTAAATCGACGATTCTCTCTAGACGATATTTCGACTTCTCGAGCAGGTCAAAGAGATCTTCCTCTTCCCATGCACACACATGTAGTCGTAAACATTTTCGTCGCACTAAAGTAAAAATAGCTCCGATCATGTTTTTCTGTTCCTAATAATATAAAGAAACTCGAACGATATCGAAAGTTAGTGTGCATATTAAACGGGTATTCAACGGATGTACAGATAGCTAATAGGTCTGCACATTTCCCGTTTGGCGAACGCACATCAACGAAAATGAATGTGAATCTAGAAGCGTTTGTATAACTCTTAGCTGTGTAGACGACAACGCAATTGATTTAAAAAAAGGGACCTTACATGCCTTAGAAGGTCGCCTTTCCACAAAGTCAGAGTTTATTTTGAGCAAAGTAACCCTTAATGCTAAAATATTTCGATGTATCGAAAATTTAAAAAAATGCATCATGAGTGAGAAATAAAGCTTAGCGTTTCTCTGATATAAAGTGAGTCATTTTACATCTACGGATATATAGTATATAAGTACTAAAAGAGCAGCGTAGAAAGTGCGTACATCTATATGCGCGTGTAAGTACATCAATATATTTCTTTAAATCGAAGGCTCTTGATAACATTAACCGTGTTGGTAAAGCGCTTAAGTGTAAAATGCTGAATAGTTTGACTTTGGTTGAGAGCCTTTTTTTTTTTAGCAAAATCACAATTGATAATTAGGAACGCTAATTTGCAGAGATAATAGTCCACTACCAAGTCATGTGGTTTTGTTACTAAAGAAAAGCTACAATATTATATATTCGATTTTATCTCAAATAAATTGTTTCTTCCTGTAGTTTGCCAGAGTTTTTGTTGAGCTAATGAAGACTCAAATGGATCTTTGTAAGGGCCAATAATAAAGCCTGAAATGAGGTACCGGGGGCTTAAGGGCGCGTTATTCTTGCTCAAGTTAAACTTCGTGTTTAACTCTTTTCGACGGTAGAATTTCCAAGCATCAGTAAACATCTCTGATTTTACATCTCAGATATTCTTATTGATCTGAACTTAGCTGTGAACTGGTAGACATGGGACCAAAATATAAAAGTTTCAAGCAATGGAAATGTAGACGTTCTTCACTTTGTTTTCCAACTGCAGGTTCATAAAATGGCTATTTTATAGTTTTTAAAACTTATTATATCCGTCTTATATGTTTTTAGCGTTCGTATACCAAATAGCGATCTCTTCCAAACGAGGCAAACATCTTAGTACCGCGGGAAAAAAATGACAGAGGTTTAATAAGTAAAACGCACACAGATTGCCGTCACCAACTCGAAAATATTACCCAATATCGAAAAAATAAAATAGCGTAAGCTTAATTCATATAAATTGAAAGGTATTTGATTTCCATTACGATTTCATGCGCTCAAGTTTACGAAATCCATACTATCTGAAGAAATCAATTCTTACCTGTTCGCTTATTCAGCACGTGCTTCTCCTAATTCAGCTACTTCTTCTGTATTTCATTACACTATACAGTTAATTAAAGAACCCTACAATAAGAACAATTAACATTTTATGGAGTCATTTTATCCGAAGTTTAATTCATCTTTTATTCGGAACTGTTATCTATCGCATCTTATGTGTGTAACGCCACGCGGATGCATTTATAGATAGTTATCGACTGTAGCTCTTTTTGAACTCTATTATTACTATTGCTAAAACAATATAGTAATCATGTGTACATTCGCTTCAGTGTACGTTCATAAGCTCGATCATCTTACTCACAAAAGACATTTTACAGCGTCTGTAAATAGATCGTTCCTACGAAACTCCGTCCTTTGGCAAAATGTTCATGTTTCATTCCGTCCCACCCTATCCCATAGTATAAAGCATCACAGAAGCTATGCTCTTTGTCTATTCATGTTCAATAACATCGAATACAAAACAAAATGAACTAGAATACACAGCGGTTGTTGCATTTTTATTGACAATCGCAAAAGCTATTACTCTTTTCATTTGCCTTTTCAATTATGTACGATATTTTTATTAATTAATTTATTTACTTATTATTAATAATGTATGTATCGTCTTTATGGAAACTTCTCTGCCAAGTTATACAATCTCGTTCCTGCAGTAGATTTCCGAACGGAACTTCCGTCCGCAGACGTTTTATGTTTCTCCCGCTTTGTTCGTCTTCTAGTTACAGTCAATAATCCTCGGGGGCATCCCAATCCGTATATGGTCTCCTACCCGGAAAGCCCCTGGAACCAAAGGATCAATCAAGTCGGAACGAGTGTCACTTTTGTACGTGTCTTTCTTTCTACTACCCATCAGTTCTTCCAGGTAGCTAACGATATCGGCGACGCGTTGACAACGACACATCGATTACTAAATATGTCTCTCTTTTCAAGCTGACACGTTCAGTACATAAGCCTAGGCACGCTAAACTAGCCATCACTCAACCACGTTTTAGGGTAGGGCACCTCTGACCGTTTGTTTTGATTTTCCTCGATAAATTTTCGACGGCTAATTGCATACATAGCGTCGTATATTGCATTGAGATTATTCTCGTGCCTTTGTTCGTGTCTCTTTCTTTGTCTGTCTATGTCTCTCTAGAACATGTCAAAATCAGGGGTCGTGTCGAGGTCGTGGTATCCTACAACAGGCCGGGGGTCCCGAATACCCCTGAAATGCAACAACAACACACACAACCATACTGAGTTGGTGATCTGCTGCCAGCAAATTATTTTTTCCTTCAGAAACCAACTCCTACAAACATCAATGAGTAAGTGAGCGTACTACCAGAGCCTTTAAACATAACAAACACGAATCAGTTATTAGCGGCATAGTTGGCGTTATGCATTCAGAAGTTTCCAGCAGCCCATCAAAAACCGTTCAGCGAAAACCTCACCCCGGCCTGTTGTACAATACCATGCTAGCACTGATACAAACGACTTTTTACAGTAGTTTTGGCAACAGTTAAGAAAATCATCGCCAAAGACAGCGGCTCCGACACATTCATTCTACACACAGGCGTACTTCACTTTACCAGTTCTCCAAATTACATTAAGAAAGCAACAGTATCAACCAATAACACATTCAATCATAACTCACCTAGGACCACCGGAGAAGGGAGGCCCTCCACGTTTGTTACCGTAACGTGGTCCGCCGTAAGGTCCATGATCTAAGGGGGGTCCGTAGCCTCTCATAGGGCCCCCATAGCCAGCATGAGGCGGACCGTAAGCTGCTGGGCCGCGGCCTGGTGGGTAAGCTGCATAAGGTGCTCCGGGTGCTCCATAGTGTGCATACGGTGCAGCATTAGTAGGTACGCCTCCACCATTGCTGTCACCAGCCGGACCTCCTGCTCCAGTATGACTCCCATTACCTCCCGGGGGACGCGGCTTATTCGCCGGGTGCTCCGGTAGCATCGGTCGTTTCGGATCATTTACGTAATTATTATAATACATTGTCTGCAAAAAGTACATGAAAATATAAAGTTTAAAGAAAGCAGCACTCGCGTAAACATTATGTCACCTAAAGCAGGCTTCGCTTATAAACGATAGTATTTTTGACGCTTCGACAGCGCGCTGTTGTTGTCATGAGATCCATAGAGGACTTACACGAGTACTGCAATAGATACTTTATAATGCTGTATATATCTCAATAAAGAGATACAAAATATGTGACATACTACTGGCGAATGTTGAGGCTCGTTCGTCAATTAGCAAAGAGTTTGTTGACTACTGCACAGCTTTCAGTGCTAGCTCTGGTTGAGTTATCTTTGTGACTACTCGTTTAAAGAAGCGCCCTGTTGTTTACATTCACACCGATTTCTCCACCTGCCGCATCACACATAAGAAAGGCGAATGCTACTGCATTGCTTCTAGATAAAGCTACCATGATGTGCTTGAAGCTTGCCTCAGTAGTCTGATACAGAGACTAAAAATTAACTACGAGGTGATCTTGTACAGTAAGCAATTACGAAAGAATATAGCAAAGATAATAACTCACGTTCTTTTTAACTTCATCAAGTTTCTCAGCGTGCCTGTTGAGAATGTGTTTGTGTACAAATTCAGGCGCTTTGAATTTTTTGCCTGATAATGGGCATAGAAACTTCTCCTTAGCTAGCTCCACGCAATTTTCGCTCATGAACTTATCAACTTCATCTTGTTCGGTTTTCAGCCCGAGCTTCTTGGCCTCGTCGAGCGACAGGGGCCGAATAGGTTCCGAATAGGATGCAATCTTTTGCTCAAACTGGGCAATGTACTCTTCAATTTCTTTCGGTGTAACCTGTGAAGTAGGGATTGACCCTCGAGCGTGAATAATACCACAGCGATTTGGCATTTCATCCTCATTATGATATTCGCTGTGAGAATAATAATCGACCGAGTGAACGATGCGAAGATACCAAAGCAGGCGATCCAGGACGCGGGTCAATTCAGAATCCTTCTCCAGCAAAGAATCAGCATTTTCTCCTTTGACGTCGTCGCCGCCGGCTGCGCTCCCGCCAAGAAGCTCTTCTTCTTCAGCACTAGCCTCCTCGATAAGGTAGTCGGTGATGTTGCTCAGCAACGGGTTCTTCGATTCGGCAGCGCCCGGTTGTAGCCACAGACCACGCTGCGTGTCCAAATTCTGGATGATCTTAGCGGCTAACTTCATGTCCGACTTCATCACCGACTTGGCTGACACAATCCCGTTCACTGATCGCACACGGCGGGACAAATCGCGGTTTAGAATTGCTCCCAACTCGGTGTCACGAAGCTGCAATTGTCAAACATTCATTTAGTTTGAATATGACAACAAATTAGAAGATTATTTGACAAATGAGAACGTGAACAGTTCATACTAAACGAGGTCATATTGTGCGGAAATATAATGATTCGTTCAAAATTATGTTGCACTTTTGCCCTAAAGATGTTTCCATAAGGTTCCACCATCGAACGACCCAACCTAATTTTAGTCTTACGTACACCCGTGCCTAAAAACGTTAGTTATAACGAAGGAAATACACTAACCCGGATATTGTTCAGCTTCCAGCAGATCTCCTTTGTGTTAACATGACGTTCGAAAGTGATCCAACCACGACGGTGAAACTTCCGTTCAGGTTGAGGATCAGCCAATGCAACCCGAAGGAAGCCAGGATAGTTTCTACACATTGCTTCTACCTCCTGTTTCGTGATTGCGGCAGATAACGTACGCAAAAAAATTGACGAAGTTCGATGCAGATGGCGAGGTCGAGCAACACCAGGCTGTTGTTCAGTCTTAGGCGCAGCTTCTGTACCGCCCTCACAGACGGCATCAGCGTTTCTCGCACCGGCATTTTCGGTAATGTCCGCTTTCTGTGCCCTTTCTGATCCTGTTTTCTCTTCGTCCTCTTCGCCACTTTCAAGATCGGCTTTACTAGGCTCTTTACCACTGTTACCGTCCTGTTTATCCTCTGTCGCATCACCCTCGACGCTGTCTTCATTGTCTTTCGAAATCTCATCGTCGCCTTCCTCTTTCTTTGCGTCATCGGCCTCATTTTCACTTAAGCCCGAATCGTCATCCCCTTTCTCCTTCGCCTTTGCTTCTTCGCCTTCCTTTTTCGAGTCGTTTGTTGATGTGGCGCGTTTCTTGTCTTTGTCATTGCCCGCTTTCTCCGTGTCCCTATTCCACGAGGAATGCAAAGAAGCAATTAAATATGTAATATTATATATATATATATATATATATATATATAAAACGACATATCCCTCTCGAAAAATGTTTTGCATACAAGCAGGGCTTGGCATACATCTGTTTCTCAACAAAACTTGCAAAAATCAACGTAAGAAGAGGAACGACCTTAAGAAATGAAAAAATATAATGTGTCATCCGATTTCATAACGCTGAATTCACCTGGCAGGCTCGAGGATATGTGGCTTCGTCTCGGGCTCTGGTTCGTCGAGCGCCTTGAGGTCATCTTCGTTGCCCCCTTCAAGAAATATGGCTACCGTGTCCATAATGCGAATAATGTCATCGTTCTTCTCCACATCCAGTTCGACCTTGTCCAGGAGGCCCATGTCACTAACCTTCTGGTATACCTCCAAGCGCTTCTCGATGTTGGCCTGCATTTGCTCTTTCCGTTTGTGGCATTCGTCTGGATGATACTTCAACCGGAACCTTCGTAGCGCCAAATATGACAGTAGCAAGCAGTAACCAATGAGACAAAAGACCCAGGACACACACACATACACACACACGCACTCGGATATCGTTAAGTTAGACAAATCAAGGCAGCTATAAAACCATACACCCCACAGTGCCACATGTGAAGAAGCGACGTCCAAACATATCGCACACCGTGCTGCCATTTCTTCTAGCGAGAAAAATGTCCGATGTAGTATTCTAATACACTGCCTCGATATTTTCTCGATTTATAACGGAAACAATAATGACACGTCTACGCAAAAGCTCTTTGTTGTCGATTAACAGAATGCTAAGCACACAGGGAGTGTTTTCTTTTCTCTGTATTGGGTGATATCATCAAACAACATTCATTCTAACGTCTTGATGTCTGCTTTCTGCGTCTTCGTGGGATATTTCTCTGCTGTTGGTTTTGCTCTTACCCATTTGAGTTTCGGTGTCTCGAAAACAACCGTCAGTTCTCACAACTAACGATCACATTTGGTCGCATTTTGTGTTTATCTAGAGCCTACACACGGCAAGCAGAAGGCTTCCGTAAGAAAATCAGCTAGGGTAGTGCCTTGCGCGCACCCCCGTCCCTATACACAAAAGTAGGCGCACGAGTCGCTTGTGGTGGCTGAACCAAAATCCTGCCACCGATCCACCAGAAATCGCGTCACAATCGAACCACTGACGTGGTGCTCCCCAGGCATCTCGCGACCCGCCTGGCTCCTGCCTGAAAATGCCGAGTTAGATCATAGACCGTACGGTCCGACGCCCGTTGAATGGTAACCACTAATCCATTGTATATCTAGGGGCACTATAGGTGCAATGTTACGAAGACGAGTCATACTCGTAACAAGGATAAAAAAGATATTCCCATATCGATCAACGATGGGGTCCGACAACAGTGGCATCCCATTAATGAAGGTAACCTACGATGAATGAGGGATCAATATGAGTTATATTTAATTAATGTGGTAGGGTCGGAACGTGGCTAACTGTATGCTGCAGGCTCTGAGTTCGACCCAACCATTTATACTCCAATTCTAGAACCTCACACGGTTAAGTAGCCACGATGAACCGGACTGATCAGAATATAAATCTAAGATCTTACAATTATGTGTATTTTTCTTCCCAATCAACTTACTGTATTAAAAAAAAAATCAAATGCTTGGACTTTGTCAGGAATATTTACACATGTCAAATTTTTAGTAAAGCAAATAAGGAGGCTGGATATTTATCCTTAGTTCCCATAGCGGTCTGTTCAGCAGTGTCCATTTTTGTCTGTAGGTGTCAATAATGAAAATATTCGTGGGACCCACCATTCCTCGTCCTTGTGAGCCTTGAAGAACTCCTCGAGTTGCTGTCGTTTAAAGTCGGTCTTATAATCAGCATACTTCTTAACAGCGTCTTGATCGTCGATACAGTCATCCTGGTTGGCAAGGAACTGCTTAAAGGTCAGCATCGCCGGCTGACTAACTCCCGCGGTATTTGCACTAGGTTCTGACTCGTATCGCGATCGCTTAACTGGTGGCGAAATGTCCCTGCCACCACCGCGTAGTGGACTGTACGCACGCCGTCGATCGTAGTCACGCCCATAGTCGCGACCACGAGAGTAGTTATCTCTAAAACAAAAGTAAAGCCGTTGTGACCACACCGTATTTAGTTCAAGACACGATTTATGTACAGCGACCGACTTTCGTGACTGGACGTAAATATAACGTAAATGGATAAACAAAATAGAATCCTTCGCTCAATTGCAACTTGCTAGCCAAACGAACCATGACTAGACTCTGAGATAAAACCTTCTCTAGTCATGTCAGAATACAATTCATTATGAAAAATTTACACCAACAATTCAACACGCAACTTCATGATTTACGTAGAATTCACGCGAGATCGACTAATTAATATTATTATGTATTATTATGTCTCAATATTAACTCCTTATTTGAAATATTCTATACACTAAATACTTTATATTATATTAGTATTACATAAATATATTGAGTGCATAATGCTGCATAAAATGAATAATGTGAAATAATATAACGAAAAATAATATAAAGAATAAAACAGTACAAGGTTATCTAATTACATAAACTTCTAGTATTATTACCGTTCGTAGTCTCGACGATCACGGTAGTCATTCCGCTCTCTTGCGAATTTGTCCCGCCGGCGTCTGTCGAAGTCATCATCGCTGTCGGCCATCGTAGCACCGCTTCTGTCGTTGCTTCTATTGAAAAGAGTGTCACGCAAAGATAATTAGAATACAGTATTAAACTAGAACTTATTTCCAGTGGCAAGAAAGTAAACACATGCTTTTTATGGCAACGTATTTCGAGTTGCGTTTCACTGAAAGCAGTGAAAATTTCACATGTGATACTAGACTGCAAACGCTCTTAGTCATGTCCACTTCAAGGGTAGTCAATCGGTCTAGAAAGAGCTTAAATGGCACACCAATTTGAGATCGAACTTGAACCTAACTCGAGTGGCCCTAATGAAAAAGAGACACTGACAGCTTTCAGGAAAATTCCCTCTACCCTATTGCTATGTACACGGCCTAGCCTGGCATTGAATGCAATAATCATAAGGTACACAGGCTCATTTGCTATTTGAATCAAATCTCAGCTGTAAAATGAGTGTATCTGAAAACAGTCTGCGATCGCTTTCCAATTTACAATAAACAACACATCGATTGACAAGAAGACAACAAAAATAGCGCCGTTCTTCTGCATTATATTAACAAACGCATTTAGCGGCAGATCCGGATTGAACATAGTTTTAACAAAAATCACGGAAGAACAAGAACGCTAAAGTCGAAAACATGTATATCAACCTAATACTAGCAGTTATAATTTTATCTCGTGGTATTTCTGTAGCTTACATGATCGTGTGCCCAGCCTCTGTTACGCAACTTCTATACACATTTGAGCATTAGGGTAATTGAGTCAATCGTATGTTTTGACTTTTATAAAAATAGAAATCTGCGTTCGACAGGATAGGACAGAAGCAAGCCTCACTATTTCGTTTTAGGTTAATTAAGACGATCTGGAACTCCAGGTAAGGCCTTGAAGAAGGGCATTCATTTTCCGAGCTATTGACGCACAGTCATAATTGATCCGCAAATATACGTGTCGGTAGCAGTATTTGCTGTCGGTTCATTCGTTCGAGTTCTTATGGATGAAATCGATTGCTTATACGATAGCGATGCTCACCTAATCGGTTTGCGGCAATATAATCAGCACAAGTCTCGTAGCGAGCACAGAATCTTTGTTATTTTTATTCGAGCTATAACTTCGACGTCGCCGGCGTTTCTTAATGCTGCCAAGTGTAAATGAATATCGCTCCGCAACTAATGTTTTACAGAGACGCCATATTGATTTAGCTCAACACGAATACTCTAGACGAAAAAACTGCCCTTTTTATAGTCTAGCAGGTCAATTTATTTAATTTAAAACAACATTTTCCACAAAGAATAAAGTTTAACTGGTTGTGTTAATATCATTTGATGACTTACTTTGCCTGCAAAACAAAAGATGGAATCCAGGGATTGCATTAACTCATTAGCAGAAAATATTTTAAAAATTGGCGGGCTCTAAACGAACGGATGCGCTCGTAAACTAGATCCTGTAAACTGCGATCAATTAGATCATTCAGCTATAGAAAATAGACAGTAACTTATAGGCGCACATTGGGAACACTGGGATGAGCTTCTAGTCTCCTGTTGGTTGACACACTGTATCAAAAAATGCGAGGCAGAAAACCATGTAGTAGACACCATATAAATCTATGAAGCAGCAAATAGGCTCTTCGATTGAAATACTTCTCTCTGTTTGTTTAATCCTATCAAACGGCTCCATCTTTTACTCCTTTCTCTCGCCGCCGTAACAGAAGTACGACGCGACGGTGGCTGTTGGCTGAGCAGCCGTTTCAGGCAAACTTCCTATTTTTCTAACACGCTTGCCATAACATGTTACTGTTATTTTGCCATATTTACTATATGTCACGACCAAGTGTCATCCGATCAGCGCTGATCAATCAAGGTACTCGTGAACATTGCCTATCCGGTTGCTTGAGATTATATCGCATCATCGTAGATCGTTAGCTAAGATACTCTATTTTTAAACTGATTAGATGAATTTCTACAAATGAAATTTCATACATGTTCCTAGATGTGCAATAGGCACAACAGGTTTGAGCATGTGCAGTGTATTTACCTGTACTGGTCAATGCGGTGTGGCGTACCTGAACAAGACAAAACAATGACAAGGAAGGAAGCTTTGCCGTTCGAGAATATATGTTTGATGTCATTCTAATCGGTCCCAGAGATGTTTAGCTCCTGTGGTGTTGCTTTTGTCTGCCCTTCCCTGTTCCATTTACGCCCTCTTCTACGTGAGATCACTAGTTTCCTGCCCCATTTCCGGGCGTTCGTGCGCGTTCCGGGGCTACCAACCTGAAGCAGTATCTCTACAGGCTAGGCTGGTGAGTGAAGCTGGTTAGGGCTTCTAACGTAACTTGTGCTCGTTCGACTCGCCGGCGCTCAAGTAGCGTAGCGTGTTACGTCGTCGTCGTCGTCGTCGTCTTCTTGGCGCTCGGTCTATTGCTTTGTCTCTCCCTTTCTGTTATTCGGGTGCTCGCTTGATTGCTCGCTGTGACTCTCTGCGGGCCGCTCCTTCTTTTAACCGCTCACGTCTTAAAGTGGCTGTAGCAGCGGTGCTGCTGCTGCTGCTGTCTTCGTCGTCACCATCGTCTTTTCGCTGAATGAGAATGGTAGTGTTCGTTGGTGGATCAGTGTGGAGGGCAACTTGTTGCTATTTGCTGTTGGGCTCTCTCTCCTCTGCTCGCAATGCGGCTAACAGCGACCCAATGTGTTATGCTACCTATAGCTATGGTACGCCGCTAACCCGTGCATTCAAAGTGCTATCATAGCTGTTATATCGTGCGTGCTGCGTGATCTGCTGCTCAAGGTGCTGCTGCTGCTGCTGTTGTTGTTGTTGTTGTTGTTGTTGTTATTATTATTACTGCTGTTGCTGTTGGCACTGTCGCTTCGTAAGTTTCAAATCGTTAGAGTAATAGTTGCGGGGCAAATCTTACTAGTGTGTTAGCAATTATGCTGTTCTGGTTGGTGTTGTCACAGCATCAGCAGCAGTTACTGCTGCTGCTACTGTCGTTTCGATGTGTTGGCAAGCAGCTGCAATGAAAACAGATGCGGCGCTAAAGAATGATACTCAAGCTCATGTACGCTGTCGGCGTTACGGCAGCTGGTGTTTTGTAAACTGTAATCGTTTTTGCCGTTTGGATCACCGTTGTTGTCGCTGCAAAACGCAGAGCTCCGCTGTTCGAGCTGCTGCCACTGCTGAGTGGTGCTCGTGTTGGCTAGAAAAACAGCAGCGACATCGCTAGCAGCCGCTACCGGGGGAGCGGCCGCAGTAAGTACGGAGGGAAAAGCAAGGGCAAAAACAGAAACAACACTGACTAGTCCGCCGTCGGCGCCGCGCCGCCGCCGCCGCTACTGCTGCTGCTGCTGCTGTTGTCGGGCCGATCACCGTTGCAGTGGCTATCACATAAACAAACTTTCAACCTCCACAACAACTTTCTGACTAAAAATAACATCAACTAGAACAACAACGACGATGACAATAGCAACAACTAGAACAACAAAAACAATAATATCAACAACGACAATGACGACGGCCTCAGCCATATAACGAGCAAGCGGGACAGTGCGATTGCCACGCAACGCAGCGAACGTCATCGTCAGCGAAAGGCATTGCTGCCACACATCGCACTAAAAAAACAAAACGAACCACAAAAGAAATTATCGCAGTGAGTGTTGTTATTTTTTTTTTACTTATTAAAGTGCCGGTCGTTGGTTGTTTGAATTGGTTCGTTCGTCAGTGCTTTTAGCGGATAAGTTTATTTGTGTCGATTGTGTGTACCTATCATCTTGTTTGACTATCGCACTATCGTCAGTTGCGAGTATTATTCGCGAAGCGAAAAAAGCAGCAAAAGAGTGTGACCAATGCGAGGAAGGAAAGGGGCAGTAAATACTGAACGCTTTGGCAAAAAAGAGCCGTTGCATGAAATTAAAAAGCAGTGATAGTGTCAATTACCATTGTTCGGAAGTTCGCCCGCGGCACCCGGCTCCCATGCGGTGGTAACATCGACACAACGAGTGTAGAAATCAACAAGATGTAAAGTAGATTAGCGAGCACCCGAGAGCGCATCGTTGATTTCATCGATGGAAGACAATAGTAGAGTATGTACCATTAAAGGATGAAGCAGTTGCTGTAGGTAATGGTATTGTAGTTGTTTCGCATATTGTTTTGCGAAAAGATACAAAAGATGGCGTTAAGCGCATCTGCAACAATAATGAGAAATTATAGCGCGGTCGTGACGGCGTCTGTAGCTCATACTTGATGTACGCTAGCATTGTTGTTCTAACTGCTGCTGGCGTATACAAAAAGCGTACATCATTGTATAACTATCAGCTCTCACGGCGCTACAAGGGCCCGTAATAGCAGCACCAGCACCCTGGTCATCACCGTTTGATGTCATCGTCATGGTACTACTCAGCAGCAGTAGCTTAGGCAAATATGATCTGTTAAAATATGAAAGAGTAAACACTCTACTGGATCGAAGTAAGTCCCTCTACAAGTCTTACGAGTGAAATTCCATAAACATATCCTCCATAACTCTAACTAAAATCAAGAGACTAAATAAACAAGCAAGTTGCCTTTTTATCATCGAAGTGCCCGTTATTTTTAGAGAGAATAATCTCAAAACAGTTTAGCCATAAGGGACGCGAAAAGTTACTAGCCACCACGGTGTTTATCTTTTTGTCGTGGCTACTCGCTGAGGTGATGGTTGTTGCTATTGCTGAAGACCCGTACAGTTCATATGTATCTTATGCAGAGAAGAATTGCACACCGTTTATGTACAGCTGCACATAACATTGTTGCAGCAAGCTGTAAGAGACTCGTATATATCTTGTTTAGGATTCATGGCGCTGCGCAAGCTAGGCCAGCCAAACGCCATCGCAATTGAATGACCGGCCAACACAGCATGCGTATAAGCAACATCAAAAACTACCCGATGTCGCATTGACCGACCGTAAACAAAAACTTAAACGGCCTGTGCATACGCTGCAAGGCTTATCATTTGTCCTTGTAAGAACCTGATTCCAAGCTGCGGTGCCGCTGGGGCCGTGGCTATAGTTTGTTTCGTTGTGGAGCTTAGATACTGCCTAGAAGGCACTATTAGCAGCAGCACCAGCAGTAATCGTCACCATTATACTCCGCGTGCTGTAGTAGTACTTTTCTGTCTATGCTCATTTATGGTCGCCGTGGTCTTGGTAGAGCCGCATCCTCCAACTGGTAGAAGAAACGAGCTCCATCATCGCTGATGTTGGTGTTTTGCTGTTGTCGTGATAGAACACCGCGTGCGTTTGGTACCCCGAAAGAGGCGCCCTTCACCGCTATCGTCACCGTAGCAACCGCCGACTGTCGAATCTCCTCCTTACTTTTTTCTCCTTAGAATAATGTCTCTACCTCCTTTCCTTCTTCGAATTTTTATTTTCCTTCTTCATCGGTGCCCTTCGAGGGGGAACGGCGGCGGCGGCGGCGGCGGTGGCGGGGGGGGGGAGGGGAGGGGAGGGGGGGGGGTGGCGAAGCGGCGGCAGGTGCCACAGTCAATACCAGCAACGCCGCAGGCAGGGATCAGAGAGCAAGCAGAGAACAAGCACAAAAGGATGGCGAAGTAGTACATTTGCCGTCTTTACTTTCTCTCCCTTTGCCTGATCGTTTTCGATCGACGCTATTCAACAACAACACAAAAAAAAGCGAATGAGCAGAATGAGAAAAGAAAGGGAAGCCGTTGTTTTTACTGTCCTGCCGTTCGCGCTGTTGTTCCCTACCGTACGGTTGTTCGGTTCATTATTTATTATAAGGCGCTAAGCTAACATCTATAGGTTGTGGGTCACATCTCTAAAATACGTTGTCGCTCATTAACTCATTGAGCGTAAACCTCGGCACTCCGCTTCGCTCGCAAAGGAACAAACGAACAGTACGGCGGGTATCCCAGAAAGAAGGCCACCGTTCCATGTTAACAACCTTTACCGTTTGCCTGAGTACAATCACGAACGTATCGCCCCCTGTCGGTCTGTCAGTTGGTCAGTCTGTTTTCCTGGATGTGTATGTGAGGGGGAAGGGGGGGATCTGTATATAGCTGTGCTAATAAACAATCAGGCCGGGTCAGACGGCCAGGCTATAGTGTGGAACAGTGTTACAGTATTTTGTCGTTGCAGGGGAAGATTCAGTATCCCAGTAACATATTTGCAATGTCTTAGATATTGTATGTAACTAGATTATTTCGAATTAAATGTGCAACCAGCTTGTGCCAATATACATTGTTCTTGTGTTGTGTTTACCTATGTGTGCGTGTGTACAGACATCAAGCGTAGGAAGTGTCAAGCAGGTACTGGGCGTAGATTAGCGGACGACTAAACGAAGTAGCAAGAGAACGAATACGGAAGAAATCATCTGTGGTTTGACGTAATCATGCTGTAAAAACGCCGAACGTGACAAACTACGGACTTTAGCGTTAGTAGCGCTCCGAACAGGTAAGAAAAAGAAGGAACAATAACTTAGTTTGGGCTTTGTATGTGGCAAACTAACGCCAGCCTTTAGGAAATAAATGTTATTAGATCGCCTACACGACTATGGTGTCATAGAGCATCGTAGATATTGAAATTAACGATTCCGTCGTCTGTCATTTTTCTTGTCCTGCAAATCAAAACTATCCCTTGGTCGAACTTGTCTTTTCTTCAACAGGTGATCATGCAGTTTTAAATCCTTTCACTGAAATACATTTTGGCTCGCTATCATGTATATACACACAGTAGCCATCGGTGCTATGCGAAGCCGCTCTAGCCGATGAGTGATTTCGAGGAATTCGTCCAAATCGACTTATTAACAAACGTTTGTCTACATACTCAGATATATATAGCGCGTTGTCGAGTTTGATCAGAGCATTCATAGGCAGAACTGAGCGTGAGTGGTGGGTACTCTGTCGAATATTTAATCTATTCTCAGTTAATCTGCTAATCTATTAATGCGAACTTCTAGCAAAATATGCATGTACGTACGCAAGACTTTTCTGTGGAACACTAGCAGGACACTGGTTTCCTTCAGTACGTAATCATGATGGTACAAAGGAATACATCAGTTTTTCTGCACTGAAGGACAGATAATCTTTTCGTCGATTCTTCTGACAAGCTGACATGACATATCGGCAATGTACAGTAAACTAGGAATGTCCAAAGTTAGTTGAGCTCACATCAAACATGCAAAATTTTCCATTTAAAAAATTTTTTCAGATGTGTAGCTATGTGGATCCTCTTAAACGTCTTGACTCTTCCGATGATTCGACACACTTAGAACATTTTCGGCACAAATCCTCCAAAAGCTGGCTCAAACATAGTAAATTAGGAAAATTTAGAAAGACCTAACCCTAGCTAGCCTAATACATCGTACCAAATTGTACTTTATAATAACATGTTTGTAAGAGGAACTGGTCACACATGATAGGGTGATGCATGACATTCATTGTTATTTTGCTTCCTATTTAGAAACAGTAGTCAGTTTTGTTTAAATTTACGTGAGCAATTCCGATCGAAAATTGTTCTCTCTCGGTAAAGCTGCTTTCACCTATCGAAACGTCTCGTTCCAGATAATATTGCTGGGCACAGGGGCGTCTTGTATTATCGAGATATTATTGAGATGGGCTGATGATACTTGAACGAAGCTAAGGTATAATGCGGAGTGTTCCAAAGCAGTATGTCTGGTCATATGCCTGTTGTAGCGTAAGTTTTGATCTGCAAACAACTTATCGAATTGAATAACTTAACGGTTCAACTAAAATTAGCAGATATTAATCGATTTTTTTTTTAATTTGCTATTGCCGCTGCTCATGAACTCTTCTTCTATGTTATGTGACACTTCTGTGGTAATCTTCTCAGACAGCGCTATCTAAAATGGTTAGATCTTGCAAATTCGTAACAACATAGTCGTTTTGGTAGAAATTTAGGAACGGCAACCAAAATGCAACATAGAAAAATGTAAGGTTGAGCACTTACAGGATTCCCATCCTTAACGAACGGTCGTTTCGGCTGGGTAAGTTCAGCCGTGTTCTGAAATAGTTACTTCTCCGGACAGACGCGTACCGTGTCACCATATCAACGCCATCATACGATTGCAACGTAAAGGAGGAAAAAGTACTCGCGTTGAGCCTGATGTTTGGTGGGAACTCTGTTCAATAAGAAGCACTATTTGAAGTTTAGTAACTTGGAGGTTAGCAAATGTCAGCTGAGCAGTACAATGGAACGGCGATTTGCAGTGCAGAGCCCGACCAGAGTTTCAGAGTTGCTGACACTTCACCAGCCGGAAGCTGGTGTACCTTTCGTAGCCACTTATTTTTGGTAACTAACTCCGAATGCCTCCCGCAACCAAATTGGTAACGTCGTTCAACGAATTGTGATCATCACATTCGAAACTGCTCGTCACGACCACAGAGATATTGCTCACGTTTGCGCGCAATGTGCTCGCTCATTGCAGAAACACGAGCACGTTCCCCTATCAGTTAGCCACCTACACCGAACTCGATCATGGCCTGACACACTGCGCATGTGTCTTAGTGCTAGCGTCGATGCGTTTAATACGTAATTTTCATCTGCGTGCCTTGAATCGTGGTTATGCAGATACAAATAATAATATATATATATATCTTCACTGTTGTTATTTACCATGCACGCTACTTGTCCAACAACACACGAAGTTCCATAGTGAGTTTCCGGAGCTTTGACGATCCCTATGACACGTTGAAATTTACTTACACAGACGTCATATATCGCACCAAGTAATCATAACAGTGTTCGAGAGAAAAAAGAAAAAGACAATCGCTGATGTCAAAGATGAGTTGAGAAAGCGTATATACATACAAGTATTGTTGCAAGATATACATGAAAAATGCTTAGTTGATAGCTAGGTACACGAAATAAATCCAGGCTGCGTCAGCAAGCATTCGTTCCTTAAGTTTGTTGAGTGACTGAGTGACCTCTTTAAAGGATATTATTAGTAGCTGGTATAGAGGCCTGACCCACACACACACATCGTTGCCTACATGGGCCAACACCGTAGATATTTTCAATCGACACTTTCTCTCGAGTCATTGAATTTTAATAAGCCAATTACACACATGTACACGATGGACGAAGCGGTTTTTCCTTCGATTTGTTTAGCTGTTATTTTCTCCTGGCCATACGAAAGCGTCAAGTAAATTTTGACACCCCCACATACGCTTTGCGAAAGTAACAACTGTATACTATCTGTATATCAATAGTACTTTTGCACTCAGCGAACCCGACTCCACCCTAGAAACATTTCGAATTAAGAAAAGGAAAAAAAAAGTGAAATATTGTAATACGAAATGAAAATAACTAATTATAACGTATGATTGTATAAAATTAGGTTAACAAGTTAGTGAATATGAAATATAGCAAGCACGATTTTTAAAAGAATACGTGTAGCCAAATCATATCTTTTTGGCTTTGCGTCTACAACATGCAACCGGTTAACAACATCATTCTCATATTGGCAAGTAAGACTGCAACGTCGCTTATCCATTTACAGACGTATTACCTGTTACCTGTGCAGACCGGATCCTAGGTGTATATCTTACGTTGCATGTAAGTGGTCTTGTATGGGCAGTTATAGAGATGGCTGGTAGTGGGTGGGCTGGGCGTAACGACTCGGTTCTGAGCTTTGTAACATCGTGCCTCGTGCGGCAGTAGACGTGTCGACTCGATATCGTGCATTAGCCGCAACCATTTTCGGCTAGGCTTAAGGCCTAGTTCTTCGCTGGAGACTGCGAGAAGAAAATCTTCTCTATGGGCAGGCTTTTTCGAAACATTTTCTACCATGCTAATAATGGCAAAACCAAACCTACCCTAACAGGGACATAGCACGGAGGCAAGTTAACTAGTACTCTGGTTAGCTCAGGCCTAGGCAGTAGTCTCCTCCGATATCTCCATGAACTTCTATTATTCAGTTGAAGATCACTGTGATAGTGGTAGGTTAACGTTGTTGACAGTCATTTACCCTATCTGTCAACCTGTCATCCTAAGCGGCATAATCGCCACTCCAGGACATCTACGAAATCCAGTCGCTTGGTGCGGCGGTGTTGTATTCGCTTGTCGGCAGCTGCACCGGCCATACAATTGACGTGGAAGACAGACGAGTTACATTGGGCAGATTGCACTATCACCAGTGCGATACCAGCTGAAGCAGAGCGACCGCCAGCTAACGAAGACCGGGGGTGGCTTGACCTTTCATCTAGGCAAGCCTCCCATTACTTCTAGTTGAGCTTTTACAAGGTGGGATTAACCGAAACGACATAACGGCATCAGCAGCAGCAACGCCATTCCTTCACTCCTGCTGTGTCAGTTATAACATCTACAGACTCGCAAAGGGAAGACAAGCTAGAGGCTCTGGCCACGGGCGGACTTGGAGTAGAATCGTCATTCCACCGAAAGGCATATCTTTCCGACCTAGGAAATGTGAATAGAAGAAACATATGCGGCAGGCAGAAACAGTAACAAACATTTAGGCAACAGCTATCTGGCGCCACAAAGGAAGTCTTGTCGCGCGATAGCATGGTACATGTTATCTCTGCAGTAATTATTAACACTGTTGGTATTGCTGTTATTCACTTCATTCGGCAACAACTCAGTATCCTTTCGTCCTTCCGAAGATCTCTAACGAGCGATCCCAGTACGCACTATGTATCATCTATTACGTATATATGCAATAGGCAAAATGCCATGGCGATGATATATCTCCATACACGCTAAGAAGGCTTTGCGCGCGAGGCAAAGCCTTTCTAGCATGCAAGGCGTTTAATCATTGCAGCCTCCTCAACCACATCACTGAATCCGTTGCGTTTTCTGTAAAGTGAGCAGATCCATATTGAATTATGCTGTATCCTACATGGTATCCTCGAAGGTCGTTTCTCATAGGTCAACAGGTGTAGACTTAGGAAAACCAGGCTCAGCTTCCACGTACGTTCTAAGTCGGAAGCATTTTAAGGTTCCAAAGACGATATATGCAATGTTACATTCGTGGACTTTGCTCAATGAACACGTAGTCGTTTCGACCGTCCTTAGGTGGTCAAGAGCTGCACGAAGGACAACTGTTACCTCACAGGCAGCAGCTACTTAAAAAATACCAGTGAGGTGGTAGATGCCTAATTAAATTAAGAGCCTTTATTGTCGCTTGAACGACCATTTCTATTTGTATAGTACTTTGGTAAAACTACGTACCTCTGTCGGAGACCGAACGAACTGGCTGGCAACTTTCAGTGTTGTCTTTGGTAACAATACGATTTTGCCAGACGGTCATTTTCTTGATGCTTTTATCACTCTCCTCTGCTGTCAGAGCTTTTAGAGGAAACGGTTTAGACACTTTTAGAGAAGATGCATTCAGAATGCGGGATGGGCAGCCTTATTAAAAAATTAAACATTAACATTTTCTTTTTTCCTCGAAATATTGGCGGTCTAGGGCGTTTTGTGAATGTATCGTTTTTTTGTTGGTGACGAGTGAACGTGATATGATACGAATATGCATCGTTTGAATAGAAATACATGTAATAAAATAAATACTTCTTCATTTTACGTTTTTTTTTTACATTTTTTTTTTACTGATAGGTACGTTTGTTAGACATCTGGCAATGTACTCGTATGACACTGTTAAATGATGGGTAATATTGGAAAGAGCAATGCTATTTGATTAACTTACACAGTTGATTAACGAGCTTTTAAAATCTATGATACAAACGGCCGCTTTTTTAGGCTAAGTCAAATATGTCTCGTGATTCCAGTGAGGATGAATATTTGGGCGCCTTTGTTTTCCATGCTATAACACGAGTTTTATGGACAAAATAAGCATTTACACTGTAACTTGCCCGACAAGCTAGTTCTTTCTGACACAAGACATTAAAAAACTTCCAACTGAGACATATGCTGGTACAATATGGTATATTTAATGAAAACAAAAACGTGCGTTCACTGGCGCAAAGAATATCACCGTCGGCCACACAACCAAAAAAACGAACGAATCATGTGCCTGTGTGTACGTATCTAGTTTTTCCGAAGTTTGCGTTCTCAACTTGTGGGGCAGCAGGCGTTCAAGACCCGTTATGCGTCGAAGGATTGAATTGCTGTTAGTAACACGCTTTTTGCCACGACGCTGACTAGTTAGAGTCCTGGGTTGGGTAGACATACAGAAAGTCATAGATACACCACTAAATGCGCGCCATCTTCGAATTGCCAGCTGAGGACAAACAAAACTGGGTCTACTGAAATAACAGTGCCACCACACGTTGTGACATATCGATGCAATTGGTCGTAGCTTTCTCTTCCAAGATGTTACTTGAATTAGTTATTACTACTCATTATGGTAAAACATAAGCCCAACTGTATATATAGATGCGTTGTTGTTTATCTATTGCAATCGTTGCGTGTTAAGGTATGAAAACGAGTATTCTTCGCAGCGCGGCTATTGTCAAAAGTCGGTATGAGGAAAAAACCGCATATGTTTATGCGAGTCAAAAGTTTGTTTCCTTTATTTGTGTTCATAACATATTATATATATATATTACATTGTACTCATATCATTTCAGATACACTTACATCTGTCGGAAGAGGGGGCGACCCTCTGTCTATTCTTTCCGTCCGACTCAGCCTATAATCGTGATATTGACATAATGGAGCTCATACATTTCTCGTATAATTGCGTGGCCGATTACTTTGGAAAACGCATTTAGTCTTCGTTAACATCTATAATGTTGTCTGATTTTTTCATATGCTAACTTATAGGACCCAACAGACTTTGTTATTTGTATATAGAGCTATACAGAGATGCAGCTGACGCACTCGAGGATGCTCAGTTCATAGACGCGTTTTTTCATTCATCTCCCTAACTTTATCTTCGTTATATCGTCCATTATTGCTGCGGACGGTTATATCCTAACATAACACGTTAAATTAACAATTTTCACTGTATTTAATTTTATATTACAGAAGCTTGTTCACATGCCTTGCTAGAATTATTTATGAATTGAGTATCTTAGCTACGTAAGTGCATTACGTTGCTGTCAGCTAAGGCATTCCACTCGCACGTAACTTCTTCATTCGAGAGTTTAGTTCTTAAAAATCCCAACCGCAGTTTTTCTTTCGATTGTACTCCCACAATATTTCAGCAGCAGCGGGGCCGTATGGCATCTGTATCGACTATAGGGCCGGCGGCGGGGCCTTCTTTGGTAGGAGGCACCAGTATGGAGGACTGTTCACCACCACGGGCTTCGCTAGGAGGGGAGCGGAGAGGTGGGGGTTCACCGTTGGCGCTCGTCTCGCCCCCTTCACCTGCGTCTGGGGTCTCTCAGGGATCGGTCTCAGCCGCCGCCGCAGCTGCAGCGGCCCACCCAAAAGTGACACACCAACAACAGCAACATCATGAGGCATTCGGTAAGAAGCTCAGTTCATAGACGCGTTTTTTCATTCATCTCCCTAATAAGTGATGACAGCCTTATTGTCACTAATGAAAGGTGTCTTTGGGAAGCCAATATAAACGCTCTGCTGCTCACAGAAACGTAGCTCGTTTTCTTGTGATTGGGATATGACTTGCGATCGATGTGACCTAACTAGAAGCGTCTGTAGTATTAGTGCGTACAGTCAAGCTACCTTTCTTGTGCTTATTCAAACTGTGGTCTAGCACAGGTTGCCGATTCAATCGTATAGAATCGGTTAGAAAATGATCGGTCCGCATATCAACTAATTGTCCACTGTATCTCTCCCAAGAATTATTTCTATTCGGAGTCAGTAGTACAAATAATCGTGGATCTTAGAAACTTATACCGAACAGTTTGGTATCAGTGAAAGTAAGACCGTTGTTCCGAATTATGCAGCGTAAAAAAGTACGCTTTATTTTAGACGACCGTATATCCACATAATAAGAATAGAATAATAGAATTAATAATAATAGAATTTGGACGCCTAGAACAGAGAACCTCTTTAAGGATAACATAACGATCAACATCGTCTGCTATTTTTGAAAATATACTCAGGGTTCCTGATAGCTTAAACGTTCTAGTAACGGTAAAATTGTTTCCAGTTTTAAGCTCTAGCACATAGGTAATAAGGACCGGTTACTCTTATGTGCACATGCGCACAGCAACTACTCTCACGATGTGCAGTGTCCTAAAGTAATAATTTATTAACAGTAAAGTTAATGAATGCTTCCAAATATCGGCGCGTATTGTAGACCGTCCTTTTTTCTGAGCACAATCCCAAAGAAGCTTTTGATAGCCGACAGCAGATGGTGACACCTGTTGTCTGCTATGACAACGGCGATTAGCTGGTAGGGTTGAAACGCTTTTTCCAAGATGTCGATCCTCGATATTTCCGTTACTCGGTTAACATGGTACAGACCGAAATACAGTATGAGTACGCTGCATGCATCAGCATACAACGAAGCTTGCTCCTTTGGGCTAAAATAGACGGAAAACATGTACAAGGGAAAAAATAGACGTGGATTGCGTTTCGGATTATAATTCGTGTTCGGATCACATAAGTACGCGTACCGTGAGTACTCTATGCTGGGCGTAGACAGCGCTTGTTTTTTGCAAAGTCGCAACGATACCGTAGCCACAAAATCGCTACTAGTTGTAGTGTTTGTATAAAAAGCAAAATATGACAATCGCTGGATTGCTGCTACAAGCGAGTGTGAATTGCAAGCGTGCTGATTGGTACGGGTTCGCTTTGCTACCTACGACCGCCATTGCGCTTCACAACTGATGTTATCATTGTTCGTATAGGGCCGGTCGGTCAAATCGAGCACTTAGGATCGGCTCTATCAATACCTATGAACGAAATCATCACGTTATAGTGCGAATGCAAAATGCCCCTTCGGAATAAAAAGGGAAAAGCTTACTTTTTTCAAAGCACACTATGAAGGTCGTAATCCGACATAGTATAGTCGAATTGACCTTATTTCAGTTCAGCGAACTGATATTTAGGCGAAACCGGACATCGATCAGGCCCCGCATATTACGAGGTCGACCTCAAGCGCCTGATTGCAGCTTGTAAAAAAACGATATTCAATTAGAGTGTTCAGACAAGCCCAATTCGACATCTGTAGAATTATTGCACTGATAACAGAATCGTTCCTTCTGTCACCCTGGTGATATTTAAACCAATACAATTGAAAGATGGTAAAAAAAAGTAGAGCATTTGGCTACAAAGGGAATTTCTGTAATTCTACTACAGACGTAAAAGGTACTACAAATTCGGCACCGTCTTAATTATTGAAACAAATGCATCCACGTTTTGGCCGGCTGTTATAGACAGATTCCAGGTGCCATATATAATATGTACGGGTTTCTAAATGCGGCTCAATTTCGTATAGAAGTGGTGATAAATTAGAAGAAAAACAGGGAAAATGACTGGTTATAACATGGTATTAACTCGTTGCGAATTTCCCCATAAATAACAAATAAGATATTACGCACCGGTTATAGTCAAATAGTTTCTTGTTACGCTTAGACTCTTTTGAAGTGATCTTTCAGATCGCATTCATATGTCTTTCGTACGCATAACAAGTTGATTTCCTCAACAGTAAATGTCAGAAAACGGTGATGTAGCTAGAAAAACAAGGCTGCTAAAGCATAGAAAAGAAAAATTAAGTACTTGACTATACCAATCCCGCCCATGCATTACCACTATCCTTAACCCCCTGCATTCGTTGTAGGCCTGCAAAGATTCTAAGTACGTACATAGGCCATCCGGTCTTAATCATTAGGTTAGGTTATGGACAGAGGCTGTTACATCTAATAATGTGTCGTCGCTTGTTCGTTTTGCTCTTCGATAACTTACGTTAAGCTGCTATGAACGCATCACAAGCAGCACTTTTCGGCAGTTGTCAATTAGCAGCACAGGGTGGTCTTTTAGGCGGCCTCGGTGGTATCGGCGGTCTGGGAAGCCCTGCAACCTTCTTTCCTGCTGGTCTCGACCTCGCTGCTCACCTTCAGCTTCAGCGGCAGTATAATTCTTCACTATCATCGCTTCAGCAGCACTTGCAGCAGCAGCAGAGTAGCGGTCCATCGTCGCAGCCGGCGTCACTGCCGCCTTCCGGGGGTGGAAGCCAACAGCCACAACAGATGGCAGCCGCCGCCGCGGCAGCGGCCGCAGCAGCTAGTCCCTTCAACCCGACACAATCCCCTTTACTCAGTCCATTCTTCGCTTCCAGGTGATTGATTCCGAACGATAACAGTAATAATAGCAGAATTCTGTCCTCGCATCGGCGTACTGGTCGCATGTTTGCCGATTGATTGGAGTGATGTAGGAAATCCGAATCTAAACGTAGACCCAGTCAGATCCTTCAGTAGTAAACTTCTGGTCGCTTCTGACACAGTGGTTATTTTACGGGCTCAATTGTCTGGCGTACGTCTGTTAGCGGTTCTAAGTGGAAAACTTGAAGCATGAAATTCATGTTTGCTATGATCTGTCATAGTACCAAGGTTTACACTGCGTCGTCACGCACAACATTTACAGACAGACACACAAACAGCGCAGGCCTCATATTGTTGTTTGCATATTTAGGTCGTAGCGCCCGATGTCCTAAACAGGGTCGACTACTTACTTTTATGATTGGAAATCTAGTTTGAGCCAGCTTGAGACCAATGCTGTTGATTTGCACTAGACGGCAATATACACAGTTATATGTACGTCACCATTTAATGGCCGTATCTTATGTTCCCTACGGTATATACGAGGTATGAATTGACTATTGCAGATTTTTTGCCCAACCATCCTCTCCTTCGCCCCCATCAGCCTCTCCCCTAAAAATTAAAAAGGAAGATGGTGCTGGAGGAGGAGGAGCATTTCAACCCATCGTCTTACAACATGACGACACCCCATCACCGAAGGTACCTATGTCGGCTTACGATCTGTTCAAAGGTTACATTAACTTGTTTTTTTCTTATTTATGCCTATTCTTAAAGGTTATTAGACGAATGCCGTTCACAGATAATTTTGATTGATTCTATCGCATAGAATTGTGGTAAAATATGGGAAGTGACTACGGAAAAAAAGAACAGCATTATGATTTTTCACTCGTACCTAGTAGTTCCTTGACCTTTTTTTCATACGATTGTTTTATTTTTTTATCTACATCGGCTGCAGTTTGCTCGCATAGATTATTTATCGGCGGCTAGCACAAGCTCAGGCTTACCTGCTACGCCATCGACCTTATCAAGCCCGGGCTCGGATTCATTTGCTTCGTACCGCGGGCATCATAAATTAAGTCAAGCTTCCTCCGGTCCAGACAGGTAAGTCTTTGGTCTGAAAATGCTATTATGTCATCTAATAAGCCCACTGGTCATTGGTCTCGGGTCTTGCATTTCGAATGAGAAGAGAAAAAGGACAGAAGTGAATTCCTAGCAATTATTACCCATACTCTAATATTACATAGATATGAGTGACTGTTTGAAGGATCAGCAAATAGCTAGGACATATATGTGTAAGCCTGAAGCCTAAATCTATAAGCAGAAATGACGCGAGATTATTTTGGACATTGCTCAGGCATCTAATTAGACCTTTATAACTCCAAGCGATTGAACCTGCGCTGGAGACGACTGAATTTTAGATCAGATGTAGCCATAACTTTTACAGGGTTGAACCGACACTAAGTTGAATGGAAGCCTCAAAATCTATCAAAGCCAAATAAGCTAAATGTACATAAGTCAGTACAACCTAAAGTTTGAAAGGACAGTCATTTTTTTCCTTTCGTAAAAACCCTTTTCTAAAGTAGATTTTTGCGCGAATAATAACGCTACACGTTTATCTAAATACACTAGATAAACGTTGCTTATTAACACTGGCACAGTTGAAATGCTAAACAATATCTATGGCCTAATAAAATTCTTGGTTCGTTATGTGCAGATACTCTTGCAAGTCTCAGTTTAGGTACTGAGATTAAAGTTAAAATAAATTTTCAATAGCTTCCGCGTTTGTTCTTTTCTCGGATCGATTGGTTGATCTTTCATTGTAGGTATCGCTCAATATCGTTGTCAGCTCTAAAACATTGTGACTTAGCGCGGTAGTCGGCCATATAACTAATGCTGGTGATACATTGATAGTATATATATGACAATATCATCGTGCTTACATTATGCGCCTCCGTATTCAATCAGCATTTGAAAACGGGCTGCGACATCGAATTCTAACTTAACACTTCACACGTAAAGTTATAGCGATTTCATCAAGGAACTTCTGGGCATCGACAGGTGGCTGCGCGTCGCCTTGGGTGTCGCAGTGTACGCGCACTAACGTACGCTGGTTGGTCCGTGCATGATGACTATGATCAACTGAATGTGTTATGGAGCTATGTAACGGGTGACGATAGTGAGCTGAGCTTTTAGATGTATTCTCGCGTGCTCTCGTTTCCTTTTTCGCAATTATATTTCGTAGTGTCGTCGGAAAGCAAAGTCGGCAATATGTTCCCAGTTTAGCTGGAGTTATCGTCCCATGTAAGCAAGTCAACGGCTGAGTAATTTCATCAGAAGCCTGGCTTAAGTTCGGTATTAGTTGAACTCTCACTATCGTGTAAAGGGAACAAATACGACTAGAAATTTGACCGAAAGGTCACAATATGGGAAGGTGTGAGTTTTTTGATTGATGTATGTTTAGCACCCCTAACATATATAATTGTAAAAGAGAACTTCCTGTCATTTCAGCGTGTCGGGCAGTAACTTACTGTTGAAAGGCGAATCTCCAACGCAACTTCCTCCGCCTGGGCTTGCCCATTTCAAGCGAGGGTCGGTACGTATTTCAGGTCGTTCCTTTAATCATGTATTGCAGACGTGGCCAATGATGCCGTCTAACAGGTGAACTAATGCTAAATGGTATTTTCTACGTCATGGATATCTGTGTACCTGATTAACAAAATCAAACACTTTTTTACCTAGCAAATCCTCTGACAGGGTACGAGTGGTCACAGCTGTTGTCCGTTGTTCCCGCTGCTATCTGTATGTGGGAATCCTACGGGTAAAGCGGATAATTTCGATTTACATGTACGGAAGTGGAGAATTTAATTCTACAATAACACATGTGAATTAGGATATCTATATACGAGAAACAATACACCGTAAAACAGTCACTACTTTTAGCGATAGGGTAATTAGTTCCCATTCGTTCTTCTCACTATCCTTCTTCAATATGAAACGGTTTCTATCAGTCGCAGAAAGCCATTGCTGGCCGTGGTTGGAACGAAACGCTTTTAGGCCGAGTCTAAGCGCCCTTAGATTTTCTGCTACTATTAACGTTAACGATAACGACAACGACGCTCTAACTCGTTTTGTTATTGTTATTGTTGTTGTTGCGTAGGCAGCAGTGAATCTCGTTTAGTCGGCACGATTTCGTACCTGGCTGCTATCAAGTCAACTTCGTTCTAATTGAGTGCTAATAACGAATGTCGGCAAATATAGCTCCTCCTTTTTCTCCCTGCTAACTCTCATAACACCGTACAAGAAATGATAGGCGTCGCTAAGCGCAACATACCAAATAAGCCAAAACGTACGTATTTCAAGGAGGCGATAAGGCCATTATTACTGTGGCTGGTGTGGCACCATAGATTCAACCAAGTTCTAAGGAACTTGCTGCGTGACCCCTGACTCTATAGATTTCGTCCCGGCACCGTCAGAGGGACGCAACAGCAGCAGCAGCAGCTATACTCTAAACGTGAACCTTGTGTAAGGAAAACACGTGCAGCAAGAGAATGGTAGCGTCGGCATAGCTGCTATAGGTGTGTTAGAATATATCGGCGTGAGCATATATTACATAGAGCCATCGGCGCCTTTCATATGGCTCGATGTGGTGTTCTTTTCTAAAAGGTCGCTACTCAGTGTCCTATAACTGGTTAGTTTAAGGATGTAGTTTTTTCTTAACATACAATAGCATCATCAACTTACTAATCTTAAAAATGAAAACAGCAGTTTTTAAGTCGTCTTTGCTTTGATTGTAAATATACCACTGAATTTAGTGAAATGAGTAGCAATTAAAAAGGGTTACCCTTACATTAAAGCAGGTTACCCTTAACTGGTGGTTAATGTAGAAGTTGAGGAAGTACATTTTGACATTAAAAGTTTTACGTATATATACTGAGATAAAGCAGTTTTTGGTGATACCCGTTAATTCAGTAATCACTACATTGGAATAGTTAAAAAGAATATTGTACAAAACAAAATTTAGTACGTTTTGATATCGTAAACGACTTTACTTTCGGTCGTGCTTTGTCGCTTCGTGTATTTAAAGTGTTTGAAACTGCTGAGCCCGTAAAGCTGTGGGATTGAGAGCCACAAAGGTCAACTCATGTTCATTCTAAGAGCCCTAGCATATTTACAGATTATTCGTCTCGCAGACGGCAAGTTGCGTACGGTGGAACAAGTAAGCACCGAAGACCTTGTGCAAAGCGCAGAAGCAACACCCGGAGTTCAACTTGATTCATCTCGAGTACTTCGTTTGGAGCCCGCGCATCAATCACATGCTATTCTGATCACATTTGCCGTTGCGTCTAGTAAACAGGAGGTATAATCTGTTTTGCCTTTGAAGGCCGATTCAAAGTGTGTTTCATGTAGAACTTCAATGTTCATGACTGCTTAAATACGACAGTTTATGCTGAGTTTCGTTTTGTTGCCGTCAGGTGTCGGTGGAATCGCCTGTAGATCGTCCATTTTTCGTGTTCAATCGCGGCTGGAGTTCGTGCGATCCACCAAAGACTCTTCACAAGCTCGGCCTACAGTGCCATAAACTGCAACCGGGTGACATCTGCGTCACTCTCAGTAAAAACGTATGTTCCCTTTTTTTATTGTTTCGTTACTAGTAACATAAGTATAACAATGGAGTAAATGCTTTGCTGTTCGATTAGCTGTATCGCTCTATTTTTGGGATCTGCAAATATAAATGGTCTATCTGGAAAGCGTCTTTATTGACGTACATTATACGACATATCTGATTAGATAAGGGAGGTTCCGTTACACAAACGATGATTCAATAGCCACCATTTTGAAGACAGAAATTTTCTTGACTTGTAGGTGCTCTCTGTACGTGCCTCTTTTTCGGAGACTTGCAATAATTTTGTGTCCGACCTATTCTAGGTATCGGCAAGCGTTGTTAGTAGTGGGGCACACGCAAGCGGCGTTGGTGCTGGAAGTCTCTCGGAAGAGGATAGCCTAAACGACCTTAGAAGATATCCTTCAGCAGTTAAGGGCAATCGCCGATGGTCAGCTCCAGATCCTCCCACAGCTCTCGGGGGCAACAATTCGACTACCCCTGGAGCAGTTTCTGCTGTCCCTGATAATAGCAACTAATAAGTTGCTGCTATTAAATATAAATTAATGATATGTATTATTAACTGAGTCGGCAATCAGTGCTTATGGGTGAAAAAGTTTGTATGTTTCTACAGCGCAAAGAGCTCTGTATTCTTTGAAAATTTCTTTGAACGATTAGTGTAGTCACCGGATAAAAAGGAGCAACCATTAGGACTAAGATCTTAATAAGTCGAGGAGGGCTTCCAGTCAAAAATAGCACGTCATGATTCAGAATAAACCAATAACTTAAAAGGAAAGGAACGATAAGTAAATTAGCTACTACATATATATATATA